>NC_052116.1:9163539-9173484 GCF_012273895.1 Zerene cesonia | reverse complement strand
ACGCGCTATGATGGAACGTATTGTAAAGCGTTGTAAAGTAATTAAATAAAAACTTAATTAATATTGCTGTCTCTTCAGGATTTTTTTGACAGATTTTGTTGTACCTATTCCCTAAATTGATGAAAATATAAAAAAAAACTATTCAAATTAAAATAAATTAGTTATAATTAAAAAAAAAACATCATATTTTTATGATTTCAATACAAATACTGATTGAAACGAAAATATATTATTATCACTTTAAACACACAGATAGAAAAAAAAATCGCATACATATCTGCAACCACGGAAAAATTTAACATATGTACCTACCGTGTGTAAAAGTAAGAATTTAGTTCGCCGTATTCAAACGAGCGATAGGTTTGGTATAGAGCGTTTGAAATGTTTACAGATAAACACAGGTAGGAGCGAATAAAAGGGATTCAAACGAAATATTTTCTTTGAAGAGTTTGTAAGAATATTTAAGCATATAATTTATGTTTGATTAATTTTCATTCGGAATTCTAACGGGACGAGTGCTTATGGGTGTGGATCAAAATTGAGTAATAAATGTATGAATCAATTGAATTTTAATTCAAAAAATAGAGAAGTACTTTGACAAATTTCTTAGAATTTGTAACAACTAGTATGTATCATCCTTTAGCGATTATTTGATTTATATCATTTGGACCAAGCGTTATTATGCTATCACTACGAATTGTATTTCCCAATTACCACAAAGATGGCTATTAGCTGTCAAATTAATTCGTTAATGTATAATTTTTTGCAAAAATCACTTTTTATTCAGTTACGTAACCAAATTTACGAATTCATCGTGAGACAAAAGAAAAATAATTAATTTTACTCAAATAGCCACAATTGCCGTTTGGTATAATTGCGAATTTGAAACTTGTTTTTAAGGCTTCAGAACTTCGGGAAACCTGAAGAGATCTTTTCGTAATTACATTTACTTACAACCTCAATTATATTTTCAAATAAAATTATGAAATCAATTCTATCTGTTCAGATAATAAACGTATATTACTTAACTATATGTATGCCGCATCAAGCACCGCTGGATTATGTTCATTAAGTTCCACATAGAATGTAACAACGTCAAAGCAAAGTCCATCAATGTTAGGATCTAATTAAAGACATCGACATCGTGGGACACGGCCGCACGATTAAAGTTTCCACACAGCTAAGCCGTGTAAGTGTATATCAACCTCGCGGGAGTTGGAACTTGATAGGACATTCCGTATTAATTAACTAAATAAGTCTGCCAAAGGCTTCGGAGCGAGCTTCTGAAACAGACGACGCTGGCGACTTGCAAGTTGTCAGTCGCGTGTCAATAAGACAGCAGAGACACGGCGGATTTAAGTATGGGTCGGGCCGGGGGCGACGGGCGCCGCCACCCCGGTGTGTGGTTTCCTTTTGATGTCATCTTCGCGCAAACTTTGCTCCGGATCGGCTTTGAGATAGAGAGACGGAGAGTGACTAATTTGGCCCAGCATTTGATCTCGGGTACGCCGCTGTCGGCGTCTCGCTCGCACCCGCCTCTCGGCCCGCCGCCGCCGGGAAGCTCTTTGCAAAATTTCGCTTTGATCGCAAAGTTAAATTATATAGGAATTGAGCATTAAATGGATACACATGCGAGCTCCGCGCGCGAACAGTCCTCCTCCGCTCGGACCGAACGGGTGATATTGTCAAAAATAAGGCCCGGGGGAGCGTTCGCGATAAACTTGACTTACATAAATAATGAGCGAGGAGTCACTCTTAAAGTTATATATTTGTGAGAGCGGTGCTCGTATTTAACTCCGCCTAATTTGCCGCGAGTACGCAGTACCTTTGAGAGCTTCGTTTTTACTAGTTTACGAAACAGATATTTGCGCCCGCCGTTCCCTTTGATACAGCACTTTGTGGAGCGTTTTACACGAGTTTCTTTTGAGGCCATTCAGACGGTGAATAACGAAAGGCTGTCTTTGATAAACACGTGCGAGGACTCTTCAGTACTTATTAGGGGTGCTCTCTTTGAAAGTGCTTCTTGTAAAATCTATTTGAAACGTTCAAACTCAAAGCGGCTCCGATGAAAGCTGCGCTAATTAAACTGTCACTAATATAATTATGGGAAAAAATCGAAGCCGTCTCTCGCTTTTAGAATGTAGTATTAAAGTAGTGAAGCTTAATTACTTATGTAGAACGAGCAAATAAAATGTACAAAAGGAATATCATAATGAGTCTTTCTTTGAAAATTAATATCGTAAAAGGCTTCCTCTTTATGTATTATGAGTAGACGTATGCGAAATGTGAACAAGAGAAGCTATTAGTAGGTTATTAATGTTAGGTCACACACTCTCGAGACTCAAAGTCAAAGACGACTCCGCAAAGTGGCGCCTTTGTGCGCGCCGCCGCCGCGGGAACCTCTGCACGTCTCGGCCGCTCGCGACAAACTTGCCTGACGGTGCTCCCAGTTCCCACTAAGAACAACAAACTCATTTGAGCGAGCCTACCAACACAAAAATCACCTTATATCATAGCGTTAACGGCTACACCAAATACCTACCTACACAGGCACCGACTTAAGGTTCCATTTAGTAAATTAATTACATATATTAGATTCACAGTACAGCGACTTTCTGTTTATATAACCGTCAAGCTTTGATGTCGTATCTACAATTAATGTCAGTGTACGATATTGCGTATTAGTGAGGTCGGCTATATCGATGATGTAGATCAAAGGCCCAAGGTACACTTTGATGTTTAATTCTAAAAAGACTGACTGATGTCTTTGTCGTCGAAATTCGTGGTACGGGTTGAGTTTTAAATGTGAAAACTTTGGGCTGGCTGGAACTTTGTAACGTATAAATATTACGACCGTGAACGGATTTTAATACTTTCTTTTGACGCTTTGTACATATTTTGTGACGTAATAAAATATTAAAATATTATGGAGAATATTAACGTCGTGGAGTGATTAGTAACTTATTTCTTAATTCGTCTTCTATTTTAAAAATTCGGCCTTGTTTATAATTAATGAATTTCAAGAGTTTTTTAGAATTTAATGTTGAATAGTTGGTGTAAAAAAATAAATATAGTTAAAAATGAAAAATAAGTCTGCTTTGCCTGTAATAAACTATAATTCCAAAATTATAAATCAACATGGAAAGCTTCTGCAATATCTAGAAGCATACGTGCGATTTTAAGCCTCGAAGAGTACGAAGGTACATATCCATTTAATTAAAATAAATAAAAATACATATATTTTATTTGCCAATGAGTTCATTTCTGAAATATTTAATAGCAGAACTGCGAACAAAGGATCATGCATAGGACCAGACGGCTGAAATACTAATGAGAGCACTTGCATAATAAAGTGGCTCATTGCGAAATACACATTAGCTGCCGTGTTTTCGCGTAGCTTACGTGTAAAACATATCTATAAGCTCATTTTTAAACATACTTTGCATCGCTTTGAATGTTATTTTCAATTTCATATCCCTGGAACTGTTTCACCGAATAGCTTAGTCGTATATCAATTTAGGATTATTCATTTGGTTTCATATATTAACATTCTTTAATATTTCATAAATTATTTGTAATTAATAAGGTTCCATACTAATGTTATAAATGCGAAAGTTACTATCTGTCTGTCTCTTCTTCACCCCTAAGCCAATAAACCGATTTGGATAAGTATTGGTAACTTGAAGTTTGAGAAAGGACACAGAATATGTTTTCCATCCCGGAAATAACACGGGAACGGAAACTATGCGGGTTTTGCTTTTGCTAAGCCGAAGCCGCGGGCGAAAGGCTAGTAATTATATAATTATTACTTAAAAAGCAATTATTCCCATGCTTTTACGAATCAAATTTGGGATTGAGTGAGCTCTCTAAAATTCCTTAATTTGCACAAAGCAGGGCAGTTCACACAAATTACCCCAATATCCAAATTGCAATTACTCCGGTAGCGTCTTCCGAGAAAAATAAAATAATATTAAAAAGGACAGCTTACGAACACTAAATTTAATTACAAAACGAACGAACATAACAAATTGAGGAGGATAATCGCGGCAAAGTAAAAGAGAAAACACAGTCGAAAAGGGAACGGCGCATTGGTATAAACGAAATTTAAATTAAGTACAAAGGGAAAGGAGATGAAAAAAAAAGAAATCCTTTCATTGAAAGCTCTCATCGCGGAGTCAGAGGGCCGGCACATCAAAGACACCTCCGCACCTTATCTGCGACTTTGGAAATTAGCAACGCGGACTCAAAGGCGCCTGCGCACCCTTTTAGCATTACGCTTTCAGGGGTTTTTTAATGCGACGGACAGTAATGCGATAATGTAGCTAATGACATATTTTATTCAAGCTTTAAAGCGAGCGCTGCAGAGGTACGCTAATGTGTCGGGATTATGCGCAGCGGAGTGCTGTGCGAATGATTTTTCAAGTTTACAGCGGCTTAATGAAATGTAGGTTTGCGTTAAGATGCCCATTTGAACTCTCCGTCCGGGATACATTACGACGGAGCGAACTTTGTGAAATCTTAGCTTTCTTTCTGCTTTATTAATCAAATAACTGCATAGAGGACTGCCGTGTTGAAAACTATCAGTTTCTTTTATAATTTTACATTTCATAAGTTAAATTTGTAAATTTATACGTTGTTTATGCTATAAAGTTTAATGTTTTGATTTCTTTATTAGGCTATCTATCCATATATATAATAAAACAGTAGCCAGATTATTTTTGTAAATGAAATATTTATTTAAACGTTGAGGTAATTAAAATGCAATTTATAAAGGATTTAAAAGCAGTGGTTATATACTTATTTTCTGTTTGTCTGTTTGTCAAAAAATAACTTAAAGAATTTGATAAAATATAAATTCGGGAATGTGTAATTTAATGAGGTGTCCATTGAATAGGTCTTAAAATAAATTATAGCTTGTAATCAGGTATATTAGAAATTGTATTTTGTTTTTAATTTCTAATCTCTATTCATTTTTAATACATGAAAAAATAACTTGGTCTATATGTCTGCTTGTCTGCCTCTCCTTCACAGCAACGTATATAGGTTGAGACCTGAGAAAGGGCATAGGACAATTCTTATCCCGGAAATCACACGGTTACTAGATCTGCGCGGGGAATAGCCCGGGACAATCAATCTTTTTCTTTGACCCCGGGGGCGAAAAAGTAGTGCTTGATAAAGCATTTTATTGAATTGCTTCTATTCGTTAATTACATAACAATATTATATTATCAGACACATTTTTCGTGTCAAATATAATAATTACCGAATCACACTTCCCACTAATACTATAAATGTGAAAGTGTGTTTGTTTGGATGTTCGTCCGTCAATCACGCTGAAACTACAGAACGGATTTTGATGAAATTTTTTATACAACTGACTTGCGTGATAGGAAACTTTTTATCCCGATTAAATTGTCCATTGGGATAAAACAGGAATCTCGATATCCGGGCGGAGCCGGGACGAGCGGCCACTTTGTACTTTATATCATTATATGTTAAAATCATAACTACGAAAAAATAAAGACGCGAGCGCATAGTATAGAATGCTTACTTATAACGCAATATATAGGTACCTAATTAAATAAATATAATAAGACTGGTTAGGGTGTACACAATTTACAATGCGAATGCTCATGAAGACTAATGGAAATACCATCACGTCTACAACAGTCAATGAAACTTAACATGTCCGACATCTCGCACCCGTGTGGTCACCACATTGAGGCGGTAGTTCCTTTTTGCGCTTTTATCTACTCTTACGCTGCTTACATGTTATACGTTAGTGTTTTGTTTGTAAGCCGCTCTCCTTGATGCACTAGTTTAAATAAAAACTGTTATGAATACGGCTAATTTGGGAGGCTATATATTTACGGCGAGATGGCTTTTTAATTGCTACACGTTGGTGGGTCGCTCTCTTTGGGACACACAAGTGTAAGCAGAATGTCGAACCGCATATTTGAATGTATGATTATTTATTTTTATTTATTTATTTATTATACTTTATTGCTCTGGAAAAAATTACAAATTGAGACTTATCCTAGGTGACATTATTATATAGTATCATACAAAAAAAAATTGAAATTTTGTTACGTTATTCTTTTTGATATGACTATCGTCGTTAAGTAGAGTTTAATAAATAAATCGATTCGACCAAATTAAAAAAAAAAACTATTACAAATTCGAATAAAAGGAATAGCAAACACTTAAACAAATGCATGCTTTATTCAAGTTTCATTTAAAACATGATTAGCCTTGATATCGGACACCATCAGGGCTAATGCGCTCGTCAACTCACAACTAAACAAAGCTCTTGTTTGACGCGTTGAAGTCTTTTCTTTGAAAGCAAATCGAGTATGAACAATATGCTGGATATTCTTCGTTTAATTACTACCCTATTAAACTACGCACTCCATATATAAAGCAGCACAAAATACACATTAGCCAATCAAAGCCTAACATCCATTTAATATTAACAAAAACTAAACCAACACAGTCAAGGGGAGAGAGCCATTGAACTTTGAAACAATATATTCACAGCAAGCAAACAAACATACAACAATAGGCGAGAAGTAACCAGCCAAAACATAAAGGGGCGACTCTAATAAACATTTGACACGAGGGCCCTACAGGCCTTAAACAATGCCTCATACCGTCGATACCCTCGCAGTTAGCTCAGCAAAAACTCTTCAAAAGTTTAAACCGAAATTTAAAGTTCAGATTTTTTAATACCTGCCGGCGATAACTCCGAATGCGTACAATCCAAGATAATCAATTTATAATACACATAAAACACACAAACACTTGATGCACAACAACAATTTAACCGAGAACAATCGAATTGTTCGGCGATTTTGAACGCGGAAAAGTTTAGGATACTTGCGCGAAGTTTACGTTTCGTAAAATTCTTTGAATCACGACAACGGCGTCAACCTCTAAGCAGAGCTGAGGACGAACTGACAAGATTTGGCTAGAAGCATGCGCGCGTCGCACGTGGTCTTAAAAAGGGGCGGGGCATAACGCTTTCCTTGCACCCCATTGGCCGAACACTCTCTTTGATCGTCCGTCAACTAACAACGTCGGCCTGTGCCTTAATCTCAGTAGTATCGTCCTTTCAAAACAGGTAATTTCATTACAAAAACGTGGATATTTTTATGGCAACCCGAGTTATGACCGATGAAGGCTCAGGTACTTTCACATTCAAGTGACAGATGCGCCATGGTGTGGGCCATGCTCAACTAACATTTCCCTGAATATGAGTCTTACACATGATGGGTTGTTGACTTTTGAAAGTAGAACAAAACTTATCCTCGAATTAAAAACCATAGCAACAGAAGACAGACTACAATCTTTGCCAAACAATAACGTATCACATCGATTAAATTCAACCACAATTATCCATATACCATACTTCTCCAATAGCAATAAGATCTCGTGCAGAGTAATGTCCAGCAGCCCGTCACAGAGCATTATCAAGCAGCGTTTCACCGGCCGCAAGTCGAGTATGTCCGTTTCGCGGTCGCAGTCAAAGGATAAAGCTTGAATATTTTTTAGTCGCATCAAACAGTTGCACGACTCTTTGATACATCAAAGACACTTTGTGAAGGTGAAGCGTGCTCGCGATGAGCGCAGTTTATATTATGACTATTGCGAATGGAGAGATCATTTCCTTCTAAAATATAATACAAGCTATGTCTTATAGAATATGTCCCATTGTGGAATTGGTGCTTCTAAAGAGAAATGATTTCTTTGGGATTCAAAAGCCACGTATCCTCCTATGGGATATGGAACAGAGACATTTCACATTTCATTGACTGATTCATTTTCTCTTCAAGTACGTAACCAGCCTCCTGGGCCAGCCAGACCATTGCTCTTTATAAAAGCACCCCAGAACATCAAATCAAGAACCACGCGATACTGTTGCGTACTTCATACGTGTGCCACATTTCTTTGACTGAACCATTTTCTCTTCGAATGCGCGACCAGCCTACTGTGCCCCGCCACACCTTCAGATTTCTTTATAAATACGCCCAAGAATAGCAAATCAAGAACCTCGCGATACTGTTGCTTACTTCATACATGTGCCATTGAACTAAGGAGATAGAGTAGGCAATAATACAATTTTACTAATCAGACAAACACATCTTCATCATTTAATATCTCAATTATTCATATTATCATATATTAAGTTTTAAACAGGCAATTGAAAGAAAGAGTTTTTATTTCGGGCCTTATTTTTTTTTTTAAGAATGCGTGTCGATTATCGCCTGACATTCAATGGCGATAAACATTTGTCACACGAAAGATACTACGAGTCACAACTCACAAGTACTTCTATCTTGTATCGACTTTGATGAATTAATAAATAAATGCGTAATTTATTTGCTCTGAATATGTATACGATGATTTGAATGCAACTATAATTTGATTACTTTTACAAGAGAATTTATGTACTCACGTGAAACACGTGAAAGCTTGTAAGTTTGGATGGATAGGTGATTGTTGCTCTTTCACATAAAAAGTACTGAATTGAAGTACTGAATTTTTAATGAAACTTTCCAATAATATTGCTTATACATCAGAATAAAACATGAGCTATATATATATATATACTTGCTATTGCCCGTGGGTTCGTCCGCGGGTGTAACTGTGTGGCGCAGCTAGTCTGATTATATAATAAGTAAACTATTGCCAAAATATACTCTACCCACATAATATAGTCTATATAAGTCCGTTGCCACTAGCGAATGCTTTTTTTATTTGGCTTCATTTAATTTTTAACGGCAAGATTACATGGACTCTCTCATTTTGTTCATCTATATCTATAGTAGTCAGTTGGTCCCCATAGTGATCACCTAAAAATTTCTTATCATTTTGGAAGAGCGAATAATATATTCAAATTCGAAGTTCCTACGACACGACCGAGAGTTACATAATTAGTCACCATCCACTCCCAGTGATCAATATGATGCAACACAACTACATACACGCGGAACCATCACACACACACACACACACGCGCACATACATTGCACATTCCACATTCATTAAGCCGCATCTTACGAAGCTTCATAACGTACAAGCTCCCGCATGCGGAAACACAAATACGAAACGTAATATATTCGAACGAAACAAGTTTTCCAATAAAGTATCGGTTGCATGCGGTATGAAATGATCACCCGCCGGCGGCGAGCGCTGCGCTCCTCGTAACCAGCTCCTGCCTGCCACTGTAACCGCTCAGCAGGTTCAGTGGTACATTAAATACTTCTGTGATACCATAAAAGTGCTATATAGCAAGGCTTTCTTTGCCATCAACTCACTCAGTGTACTAAATTAATCATAATCTGCCCCAAAAATCAGTGAATCTTAGGCGTCCGAGATTATATACAATGGAAGAAAAACAATATACCTAAAAGAAGACAATGCATGTTTTATCAGAGCTTCCCTAAATGTACTCAATTAAACAAATGTTACATGCAAAAGACAAACGTGCGACGATCTTAAGATTCGCAAGCTATCGTCCGCCGGCGCCAAACCGTCTCGTCCTGCATTATTACTGTGTGTCGCACACACGCGCACCGCCGCACACCCACACACGCGCCATGTCAAAGGGTGAGCGCGCCGCCTCACAAAGCGTAAGTGCAACCACTAAAAGCCAATCCTAAGTTTTATTGATACACATTGTATTGCGACAAAGTCTCCGTCGGCGGCGGCCCTCCCCACCCCACGCGCCGCACAAAGACAATATCGCGACGTCAAAGGAGCGGCGCCCCGCGCTCGCCTCCCCCCCGCCTCGAGGAAATGAAAAATTAAATTGTCAACACATTTAATATCTGCGAAAACGTGTACGCCGTTCCCTTTGAACGCGCCTCCTTTTGCGGCGACGCGGCCACGGCTTTGCGTATTAAAATTTCAGTCGTAAAATTGAAATTCTGTTTAAGTTTAATT
>NC_052116.1:9155710-9162539 GCF_012273895.1 Zerene cesonia | reverse complement strand
GACGTCGCGGCGGTTCGAAGTTGCATTAGATCGGCGCTAATGAGAGCCGCGGTGAGCACACGTCACAGGTGCGGGGCGCGGTGGGTGGGGGTGGCCGCCCGGCGTTTGATCGGTGCCGCCGCTTTGACAATTATTAAAATTTGCCTCGTACCTCTCGGGTCTCATCTTTTTCCGTCGCCTCGATTACGCGACGGGTTTGTCTCATTAGGGCTTTTGTATGGTATCGCGAGCTCCCCTTTGACGCGACTCCTCGCCCGCGCGGGGCCGGTCCACCTGCAGCTATATTGTTCCCTCGACCTCGAATTTGCACGCTTCACTTTGAGATGTCTCTTTGAGATTAGCGACCGCTCTCTGCCCTCTGACCACCGAGACGTTAACGGCTCACGCGTGCTCCGCCGCGGAACGACAAATTGTTCTTTATCGAGTTCAGCCAGTTATGTAAATACATTGTTGATATTACTTTGACGGGGTGTCCATTCAGGCAGGCAGTCACGCAGTTTGCTGTCGCGTTGTTTGCGTACAGCGATGGGCGACGCGAGATAAACACTCCACACCGTTTTATTACTCCGCTTCCCTTTGACGCACTATTATTATCGAGCACACGAGGCAAATTAAAACTTTGCACGGCGATTTGTCAAAGATCGAGTTTATTGCCGCCCCACGTGGTGCTAAAAGGGTGAAATCAATTTGTTCCGCCAATTCATTTACAAATAGCATATCGCATATATATATATATACACATAATGAAACAACAACAAAACCATTGGCACGACATCAAATTGATTGTAACGAAATGAAGTAAATGCGGACACTGGACAGTTAGTCAACTGAGTTTTTTTTAATAAATTCAAGTCCAAACGAAATTATAACACATTTTTCAGATGAGCTTTCGCTCAAACAGTCGTGAAGCTCCAAATTCTACCGCTGCCCCAATTCACATAAATCATGCACACCTAACGATGTCCGACAATAACTAGATCCAAGTAGGTAGGTACGCGGCAAGATATCGGCAGCGCTTCAGAGCGTTTGTTATGCAACAAATGTAAGTGCTATTAGTTGCTAAGCAAAGTGTTTGTGCTCAAAGGGGCCATAGCGATTCTAGTCGAGTTATCACAGGCTCCGTGTAATAAGAACAGTCTTCGTTTTTAAATAAAGCTTAGAACCTCTGTGGGGAAACGGAGCTTAAATAAACGTATGCACGTATTTGTAGTCTGCATTCGTTGAGAAGCAATAGAGGTTCTCATTTATTCGAAAATATTATGTGTGGTTATATTGGATTTTGTAAATAATAATTTGCGCCAGCTACAGTCTCGTTTTTAGTTTCGTATAGATATTATAAATTTAATATTGAAGTCTCGTGGCTTTATTGATTAATAAATTTAAGCATAAGCTAATTACATCCTGACAACTATAATACTACGTACTACTTTTGATGAGGTCCATAGTTATTAAAAATTATGATTTATATTTATTAAAAACACTTTATGCAAATATAGCAAACAGTTCTATTATAAAATATCGTTTATAAGAGTTGTTGACTTCAATCCCTTTTTGCATATTTTTGGACCGAATACGATTCCCAACCATTAAATGTTGTAGGTACACGTTATTTAAAACAACACGACGAAGTCAGTCACGTCAAATTTTCTCAATAAAATTGTACTTTAATTAACTAACACCAAGGCTATATATATATCAAGGCATGTTCTGAGAAATTGTTTAAATTTCACGATCTGCAACCAATTAACCTCACCAGAAGGCTCTAGAACGGACTGTCCCGCGTCGGAATTGGGCTCGATAAGGGCTCAGATTGAAATAGTAATTTGGGCGGGAACGCACACTCGACGCTAAGTAAATTCTTTGAGCGATCGCGCCGCTATGGCGACTCGAAAGCAACGGATGCAACTGAAATATCGACATACAACTAATACTACGAATTACGATTTGAGATTTTTATCAGATGCTGTGATAATTTCCCAGGAAATATACACCACCACGTTTATAAAGAGTAATTAATCAATTATATTATATCAACTGCCTTTGATATTACCATACACATTCTCTTAGTGCATGCTCCGCTCTGTTTGTGTTGTTATGTGTTATATATTTATTTAAAAACACATATATAATACACACTATCATTACAGTTATTTCAATATAAAAAAAATACAATTTAGGCCAACTTGTTATTAAAGCATATAACATTATGTTCAATGACAATATTTTACCAGATTATTGTTTTTAATAAAAGTATTCGCTATTAATATTGATACGATTCTTAGTCGATTTGTTATCAAAGTACACATAGCAAGCAAAATATTTTGACATTTTTAGGCGTCATTATAAAACATCATTACATCCATTAACAAGCACAACTAAGCGCAATACAAGTATTGCACTAATATACTGCACGTTATGCTTTCATTTGTTTCTTTCGTTCTTGAAAACTTCAGCCCGCCGTTATCCCCACCGAGCGTGATCACATTTTTCCATTCCAACGTCGGCAGGCAGATGTTACCGCGGAGTGAATAGTGAATGCGATAAATTCGGTTTGGCGCAGGCTCGCTCCGATACCTCCGCAATCTACATAATGCATCCACGGAATAATATATATCTACCGGCCCTATTCTTCACATTACGACATTTTAAAGTTAAATTGCTGGAAACATTCAATCTCCCGGCAATTTCGGTGGAATCAAATGCGATTTGGATATAAATATTTAATATCGTCGTTGAGATTTCAATTTGACGGTTTATTTATTAAATTTTCATGTTTATTGAAAAATGAGAAAAGCATTCATTTTTATAATAAATAAAACAATGAGAATAAATAGAAAACTAACTTATAATCCAGTTATGTATATAATTCACCTTGAAATAGGTTTTTCTTATGATAAAGCGCAATTCAATGAGTAAGGGTAAACGACTCGAATGAAGCCAAATTGAAACAAAAAGTGACACACAACACACGAGTACCATAAGATTTGGGAGCTAATACAATCATCGCAAAGGAAATCGAAGCGTGTCTTCAAAGGTAACACAATATGCAGGTAATTTGCAGACGCTGTGAGTGATCATATAAGAGCAACTCGACACCTCAGTACCTCACCTCACTTCATAGAAGCAAGTCAAAAGGCTCACTTAACCTTAGCGAAACTCAATAACTTTCGCTTTAAATAATAAATTCTCCTTTGAGGCGGATAGAACAACAGCGCCCAGGGTTGTGACCGAACTGTTATTAAATTTGAGATACAATAATATGTAAGGCTTTATTAATTAATTAATTAAAGATATCTTTTGTATCGTGTTTACTATGAAACGATATGCGCTGATATCGTCCATAGCATACAAATATTGAAACTTGGAAGTTTAAAATATAGTGCGATACTGTGAGAATCATTTATATTCAGCCTGTAGGTAATCTTGACGTGCAGTAAGTGTGAATTCATCTTATCATTAGCGATTTTGATAAGGGTGAGAGATGAGCCTATGTATATAAATATAAGTATCTTTTGTCCGCGGCATTGCACGTGTAAAATTCGGAGTAGTTTAATAGATGGTATTATACATATAAATCTTCCTTTTGAATTACTCTATCTTAGTTTTAAAGATCTGAAGCATAAGCATACATACACACATAGGGACAGATGTGGGAAGCGACTTTGCTTCATACTAAATAGTATACAGTCATTACCCATAATGATTTGCAGGACGCGTGCTTATCATGCACGTGTCATGCCCTAAACAGACCTATATATACCCTCGACCAATTTTCAGGGCACATTTAATTCCATTCCACGACAACCCTACACCCCGCGAAAATTGGTGATATCGGAGATCTAACGGAATCTCAACACAAAGAACTGATTGTGGAACATAGACAAAAGACTCATCGCTTTTATTAATTTTCTTTTACTCGATACCCGTTTCAAGTTACTGCAGCTCGGGGACAAATATAGAGCAAACATTTCTAGGTCTAAATCATAATTAAATTCTTGGTAAAAGTCATTATGGGACAAATAAAGCCATACGAATGTTCATTTCTTTTGTCTTTTCGATAACGCTGTTCGATGCTGAACAATCTAATATATTAATGGAATTGTTTGAAAAATAATAAAAGACCTACATATCAATAGAGCGAGCATGCAACTTATAAAAACGACTTTTATCTATATGTTACACAAAGTGTATTAAAAATAATTCTTGTGATTAATATATTTATAAATTGAGAACATTTTAACGGATATAAATCGATTTATTCAGTATATTATTAAATCCGTCGTTTCGAACAATTGACAGCAAGCGTGGTGACAGGGAGGAGCTTAAGATGTTACATGTATTGAAGGTCATACAAAAACTACAAAACCTTCAAGCTTGCAATTACAATAGACCATACGTAAATTGCGATAAATTTGCGAAAATTTCGTAAATTGAGCCTTGCATTGACATCAATCAAGCCCCAGTGGGTTGACAAACGAAGCAGTCGGTTCTCAATAAATTCATATTATAGATCAACAGCTTAACGCAGGCGATGCAGTGCGTCGAAAGCCGCTTGTTTTATAATTGCTCTAATTGCTGTCACGCGGCGCTCGACCGAATTAACTTTATTGAATCTCCGGTGCCGAATAGTTAAGCTTGCGTAACTTCAATAGGATATTATTTTGTGTAAACGATCGTTTTTTAATGCCCTATTGTAATAAAAAGCGCTTTTTGTAACGTAATTTTCTAATAAAAGAATGAATTGTTCAAAACAATAAGTATTCGTTGCAAGAAGTAACTTGCAGCGTCCATGGCGTGGCACGCGGGCAAAGAGTAGCATATAAATGTGCTAATCCAGACTACAATCTATCTATGTTCCAAATCTCATACAAATATGACTCCATTTCCGCGTGAAAGAATAACAGACATCCATTACAAACTTTCGCGTTTATAATGTTAGTAGGACTTCTACACTGATTGAATCACACATTTATGACAGGTATGACCATCAAATAATCACATACCATACCTACGAGTGACCTAAATAAAATTAATGACTGAATGAAAAATAAACATTATTGTAAACATAGTTCGAGTCGAAACATTCAGATGCTGTGACAAACTGTCGCCCCAGGACCAGGACAAAGCGAAGCCACTCAGGTAACAATATCAAGAGGGAGATAGTTCGTAACGCTGTTCGCCGTTCGCTTCGGTTTGTTTATAATTGCTTTAATAATCGCCGTCACACGGCGCTCAGCTGAATTAACTTAATTGCATTGTCAACGGACCACGAACTCATGGTGCCTCGCTAATGCACTCAACCGCTAACTTATTTGGTATCCCGTTAAGTGTTTTTGAAGGATCGAAAAAAGGTCTTAATTCATTACGTATATTGGAGTCACTGGTCATCAAAACGCAATTTCAAATACACGTACATAGTATAAAACAAAGTCGCTTTCTCTGTCCCTATGTCCCTATGTATGCTTAAATCTTTAAAACTACTATCCAACGAATTTTGATGGTTTTTTTTTTAATAAATCGAGTGAGTCAAGAGGAAGGTTTATATGTATAATAACATATACAAAACTACTTCGAATTAACGCGTGCGAAGCCACGGGCAAAAGTATAATTTAATATAATTTGAAAAGAGCAGATACTGGAGCTTCTTGTATATTTCTGAAACGTTTTCTCAATAAAATTATTTTAAGGTATCTCTAATCTATAAGAATATTTTTATTTTCCCGTACAATTAAGATTAACTTAATGTCCAGGTAAAAATAACACAAATGATATTGAAAGGCATTCAATCTCTGTCAAATCTAACAGGACTACCCAATATTGTGACAACCGGCACTGTAGACCAATAACTATGTATGATAATAAGATATATAGATAGGTATAAGCCATATAAAACATTCATAATCATTGAATCAAACTAAAAACAAACGAAATCTTTAAAGAACCTTCATTTTTCCTCGAATATAGAATGAAGGGCAAAAACTATACCAGAAAACTGGTCAAGTACTATAAAAGCTCTAGTCTAGTCAAGATCATCTTCAACACCAATAGACGCATAAAGATTGTTATCTCAAAGTCTGAACCTTGTTGAGACTAACGCTTAAGACGTCTAGATTGTAACTATTCTGGGAAGGGCTACTCTATTCTATTCAATTATAGAGTCAACCTTTAACTAGTGTAACTGGAAAAAAAATATGGTATTTAATATGAGGGTTGAGGACAGTATATATTTTATACGAAATTTGGCAAATCAAGGATAAAAGAAACGTTTCCTCTGAAAGAGCAAATTGCACCTTTGGATTTTACATAATATAGATTTCTCCATTTGAAATATCGTAAATCGAAAAAAGTATTACAGTTACATCATAATGATAATGCATCCATGCAGTGCACGGTTTCATTTTTCACATAAACGAGATTTTTAACAATGCAAATAAAGAAGTGACTATAAATGACCTGAACACACGAAATTCTGAATTCTAATATGTAGTTCCAAAATCGAATGGAGAATAACAGATACAGTAGACGATAAAGGAAGAGAGTATCGATTGTAACAACACTGTCGAGGATCCACCTCATCCTATATCTCGGCAAACAGCTCGCGTCAAAGAATACGAAAGAAATCTGGTGATAGAGCCAGTCAACAATGGGCAGACTGTAGGCCTAAGCTATGAGAGATCGGAGCCAACATTTTCAATTCTTTATTGATTTAAATTTAAAAAGCTCCTGCAAATTATCTACATCACCATTCATCGATACATTATGAAGTCAATCGTTTATGAAGTCGTTTTATCGCTAATATCTATTGTTTAACACAATCACAAAGTTTTTT
>NC_052116.1:9139769-9155598 GCF_012273895.1 Zerene cesonia | reverse complement strand
GGAAAAGGAAACGGGCCTCCGTTTCCTTTTCCTCACCCGTCCAGTTTAACAAAAATAAGAAAAGTACGCATTTTCTGAAGAAAACAAAACAGCACTGGTAACCGCGCTAAACGCCTATCCATAATTACATTTGTTCATCCATAGTTACTAATGAAAAGCTATGAAAATAAAGTAGTCAACAAGTAAGAAGAAAAGTTTAGTATGTGCTCGGCACGAATTGGGCCAGCTCGCACCGAGGAAGTACCACACCCCCACAGAAGACCAGCGTGAAATAGCATAGTGTTTCGTTTCGTACCATCTGGTGAGGTCAGCTCCATTGCTGATGATGACATAAAAAAGTAAGTAATTCGTCAGTGTAGTTGTGATGTGTCTCTGAATAAAACTTGTTAACGCTCCCGCTCTGATTCTGGACCAGGCTCAAGTGTTTCCCGAGTCGCTTTGTAGCGGCGATTCCGCCGATAAATATTGTGGTGCGCTTTGACAGCGACGACGCGACTGACGTCATATGTTACTGTTTGTTGAATTTATTACCTACTAGCTGTCCGCCCCGGCTTCGCCCGTGGTACATATAAAGCCTAAATTCTTCCTCAATACTTTTATTGTAGGGCATCTAAAACTGAAAGAATTCAAAACGGACCAGTAGTTCCTGAGATTAGCACGTTCAAACAAACAAACGAAGAAACTCTTCAGCTTTATAATATATAGCTGTCCAGTTGAATATCTGAATTATTGCGATTAGAGTTATATATTTGAGTTTAAAAAATATCAAACGAACTAACTAACCCTTCAGCTTTATAGGAATACTGGTTTGGGTGTTTCAATAAAGATATGTTACGGAACCCATTTTTTTCCAAAATAAAATATAGTCTATGTTACTCGTGGATAATGTAGCTTTCGAATGGTGAAAGAATTTTTAAAATCGGTCCAGTAGTTTTTGAGCCTATTCATTACAACCAAACAAACAAAGTTTTCCTCTTTATAATATTAGTGTAGACTAGCGGCCCGCCCCCTGGGTTCCAAATTTGTTCAGGACTATGTTGCGTGTACACCTTGTTTTATATAAATTTCATATACTTGAACCATCTTTAAATAGAAAGCAATTAAAAAGCAGCATTAGCGCTACTTACACAAGTCACAAAAAGAGCTTTCTTTTTTTCCATAAGATTTGATATTGACGATCGAAATCATGAATAATGGTAATTTCTAGTCGTGCAAGAAATTTTAAGAATTCTAATATGAGATAGATATTTCTTTTTTTTTTATTTATGTCATAGTCGGCAATGGAGCTGGTGGGTCGCCTGATGGTAAGCGCTAACACCGCCCACGAACATTTAGAGAGGCGTAAGGTCAATTGCAGACCTTTCGCCTCTTCAAATGGATTGCCGACTTTAATTGGGAAGGGATTAGGAAAGGATTGATGGGAGGAATAAAGAAAAGGACTGGGAAGGAAAAGGATATAGGCCACATCTATAGAGGCCTATAGATATAGACCATTTCTATAGAGAACTTAGAGAAACCTGTTTAAAGAAAAATACCAAACGGGGACACGGTATACAGGAATTCGTAACGTTACGTTATAAAAAATCAATCACTTCTCCTGCATCGTCACGTATTCAATTCCTCATACCATCGAGGCATCTCCTAGTACACACAAAGTACTAAGTGAGACGACACAAATCGCGAACACCCGCAATCGTTACGATCTCCGCGGGCCTTTGACGCCGCCGACACTCGAGAGCTGCTTACCGTTTCTTCACTTCTGTGTGATGTCCTACAATTGACGTATATTATAGTAATGTAGTCCGTTTGGCGCGAGCTTTTGTGTGAACAAGTTAATTTTCTATTAGTTACTACCTACTTCGTATAAAAATGGTTGCTGATTAACGAATCTGATTATACAGTAACTCAGTACTAATGGTAAAATATTTTGAAAATATCTAAGTTATTTATTAAAATGAGATAAAAATATTTGAAAAAATGGATTTCGATTGTATTCATCTGCATATCAAAACTCCCAAATAGGTTGAACTGTTTGCTTAGTAATTGGAATTAGATTTGATCACCATATTAAACCATATTATTAATATACATTAAGACGTTAAAAATTTAAAAAAAGAGGCATATTTATTAAAAAAAAGACTATTCCTTCGAGATGCATCTAGTTTAAATGAATAACGTTACTGCAATATCTGGGTTATATCTGGAAATTATAGATCTCATTGAGATTTTAAACATAACAATTAACAAACTACTTAATTGCATATCTATGTATTCTAACTGATACTCCTATTTGCTTGAAAACAGGTAAAGGCAACGTAAACTCTAGCAGCAGCGTCTCCTGGCTCATATCGCCGGTACCGATTCCACTGTGATTGTTGTCTTTGACGAGACACAATTTACATTTAAAAGACTTCAGGTCAAGTCGCTGACTGTACTGCGCCATTCTAGCTGTGACGATGCGGGATCGTATTGTTCTGCGGTTGGATATACGCGGATATTGTGTCATTCACACATTGCCATTATAGGCCAGATTGGTTGTTTATTGGCATAGGCGAATTACAACCAGCGAAACTGTTGTGGATTGTGTACGCTGTACATCACAAATCGACAAATCGTCATATGTATTAGTTTGAATATGCAAAGCTACAAAAATGAGTGAAAACTTTCGTGAAAATTTCAGATACTTTCAATTTAGATAAATTAATGCTCCAAAGTTCACCACAATCCATAACATTAATATAGAAAATTGTCGAGGTAACCTTTTGTTCTCAACAAGTCAGACATTGTTGACTAAATACTCCGATGGCACCAGCACTATTCCTATTCTAGATCGTTTAAAAAAAATATATAAAAACCCAACACACCCTCCCAATGCCACAGTCAGCGGTATCTTGAACCTCTCTAAATGTCATGTAACACCAATTACACGGAGGTGTTCAAAAGGACCGAAAGTAACCCCTCCAGGACCGTAAGTGTGGCGGAGCAACCCTGCAAACTTTATATTTTTATTGTCTAAACACCAAGTCGGCGTGATAGAGCCATTACACTTTGCATACGTGCCAAAGTGCGATTTCAATGACACCCGCCTACACTCGCTGTTAGGGCTGGCGATAAAGTTAATTTTCGATACGACGGTAAGTGTAACGTTATCGATGTGTCCATCGGATGGAAAATAGAAAGCAGATAATTTTTGTAAAATAATTTATTTTTTATTTCACGAAGCTAATAGAAAGGAAGATGTTATTGAATAATTGCCAATACCATTTTTAAATAGAACATAAAATATCAAAAAAATTTAAACATAAGATAATATTTAAACCACCTATTTATGCATGGGCATGTGGTTACAAAGA
The DNA here is from genome assembly GCF_012273895.1 of Zerene cesonia. Classification (NCBI taxonomy): domain Eukaryota; kingdom Metazoa; phylum Arthropoda; class Insecta; order Lepidoptera; family Pieridae; genus Zerene; species Zerene cesonia. The sequence continues at coordinate 9,152,245 of NC_052116.1, read as the reverse complement.
CTTGGAAATTCTCTGATATGGTATTATAGGAAATTTCATTAATCTTTATTGGAAAATTTGATTGAACGAAAATATCAACAACAAAAATAAATTATAAATGAGTAATACGCATATAATTGAATACAATATAAATCAGATAGAACCTCGGGAATGTATAAATTGACCAGGTTTTTTTCATCCTCAAAGCGAATCGAATCCCTTAGCTTCTGCGCTCACGTGTTAACCACTATATCGAGCACACATAAAAGAAATAAGTAGCATTTTTAATTTATTCTTTTATATCTAATTTTCCTAATTTAATTATTCGTCTCAATTTCATAACATCTTTTCTAAAAATTTTAAGCATTATTTTCGGTTGGTGTTGCTCTATTGCTATTTCATTTTATTGCCCATACATATAACATGCGTGGCACACGTCACAATATTTATACCAGCCTGTGGCAGCCCTAAGTAGGTGCGGCGAGTCTCCGAGCGCCTTTGATCCCAACGAGACGCTTCACGCCTTTCGCGAGCTCTCATTGATCTCCCTTTGTTCATTCACCGTTTGTATCGCGACAAATTAAATATATGTTTCAGCGATATTCACACAAATTAAATCTTCGTTCTATTGACGACTGGTTCGCGCAAATATTTATTGCCTTTGGGTTAAATCAAAACTTTGATGTTAAACTAAGAAATTACTGAGACTCAGACGTAACAACTTAGAAACACAATTACGACTATCTGTTCCAAACTGGTTTTATTATGTTTTACTCAAAAACAATGAGCTCAGGTAAAGTTACAACTGGTTAAGTAAATTATACCTTCACGGCATAATTATCCACATTGGCACATTTAAACTTCACTTAAGTAGATAGAAAACAAGCCAAAGGAAACAGTTGCTAACTAATCTCGATACGGATTTTAAACCTATTCAAAGCACCGATCCAAATTAATTTGAGTTTGAATCCCATTCACAAGTCAACGTATTACTCCCGCCCGTAGCCGGCGAGAGGACGTCTAAAGCTGACGGCAAGGTGCGAACATTTCTGGCGTGAAATTGTACAAATAAATAGCGGTAAAGATAACAAATTATGGGGAAATTGCTAATGATGAGCGGAGCGGGACCGCGGGCGGTGCATTAAGCCGGCGGCAAACATCAAAGGACTCTTTGACCGTGCCGACTCCCACACCCCCCGTAAGCCGGCGTTCACAGATACGTTTCAATTTCGCCACTTCATTATGACTTCATTATATTTAATATGAACATTTCATTTTATTAGCGTTGTCTTTGATTTTGTTTCTATTTAAGGAACGCGACACGTGACGAGCTGTAACGTTATGTCGAATAATATCGACATGTTTGCTTTGTTCAGTCACTGGGATATGTAGTAATTCAAATTCTATTACAAATATGATACCTAACCTATAACACACAAGGACACATTTTTTAGATTGTTACCTGTGTTAATACTCAAAGCAAGAACTCGGAAAGTAAACCTATAAATCAATAAATTAGAACCTTTCTATTGACTATCGATAATGGAAAACTAAAACATATTATAATATGTACGTAATTATATCGGTCTCCAAACGGCCAACCTTCAATACTCTTAACATTTGTCCAATTAAAAAATTATACATTTATACTTGGGTATATAATCTGAAGCCAACTAAATGAAAGATAACAGGCCTGTATTATTCAATACAATAAAAATAAAAATGCGATTTTAGAAACTAAAATCCATTCTCTATCCCAATCAAAATAACCTAAGTTACTCTTTTAAAATCAATCCTTTTATGCCAGTGCATATTTCGTCAAAATTCAGTTCCGATTCTCGACTAGCAGAGATTCATACTTTTTTATAATTATTCATTTAAAAAAACCTGCTTTTTATTAATCCAAAACAACCACTTTGCCATCAGATACTTTATTTATACTCATTCAATTAGATTTTATAATGCAATACAAGTATTTTCAGAGATCCCGCTACAAACAAAAGTTTCCCCATTTATAGCATTAACATCAACGTCCACAAACACGGCATCGTAGCTGAGCCTTAATAGCTATAAAGGCAATTAATCAATGGATCTACATTAGGGCAGGCACCGCGGCTTCCGGGCGCAAAGGTTTTTGTGACTACCGTCAGAGGTGGAATAGGTTTGTTTTGACGTTTCGTAGATAATCGTTCGAATCTGCTGATTAATGAGGGCAGCGTCGCTAGGGGTCAGGCAATGAAATCTGTGGGCATTTATATATTTCACTTTGATACAAATGTACATTTCTAAACATTTTTCTATGTTATTTATGTCATAGCGGGCAACCGAGCTGGTGGTTCGCCTGATGATAAGTTTTCTATGGGGGTGTGGTACTTTCCCGGTGCGATCTGGCATAATTCGTGCGGAAGCGTGCTCGACTCCCACATTAAGAATGTCGCTTATAATGGACCATAATGGACTTTACATACTATGCTTATTTTATAAATGAAAAGGAAACGTCATTCGGTTTATTTATTTGATTTTAAGTATCCTAGTTTATATACCCTCATAGGAGGCCTGTGTCCCAGCTGTGGGAACATATAAGGGCTGATGATGATGATGATGATGATCCTAGTTTATTTCTTTCTGTAAACTCAAATTGCTGTCAAACTTATTGTTTAATAATAGTTTTGAGCCTTACAGTTTTACCGTCGATAGCTCACAACAAACCAGAGCGTTTCAACAATCAATCAGAAGAGTTGAATGGTCAATTAATTGTTAAAAACACTCTAGTTGTATCCCAGTTTCCTACGATATATCATTATACAGGCCACACTACACGTAGCCGTGTCGATACGGAGAGGCATCTCGCGGCTGTAGGGGCTCGTTACGGCGCTCTCTGACACCTAACGACACACTCCACACGTGCGCACGTCTCTATTGGTGTTACGATATTGTAATAACATTGCGGATTTCGTATTTTTCAATTGCTTCCTCAGATTTCATGTGACACCTGAGTTTTTGTTTAGTCTTCAGATTCGGGTTGGTGCTGTGCATATCGCGGTGTCGCAGTTCAGTCTTCATAGTAGGGTGTAAGCTACACGGGTGCCAAGTCTCATCGTAATTGTAAACTAAAATATATTAAGCGAGTACATTTTATTCATTTTATTTAAGAAGCGCAATTGTGTCTTCATACAAAATAAATAATATTGCTACATAGGTATCCAGTACCTACACCATTATGTATACTCATGGATAAATGCATTCACTTGAGTATGCAATTATTATTTTCACTACAAAAATAATAACCGACCTTCATTCGTACACATGACAGCTCTGTTTAGCAGGTCAAGCGTAAAAAAATAGATACAATTATTTGAATATTTACCTCGGATGATAACACATTCATTTCATACACAAATTATAGTGAAAATCAATACATAACTATTTCGTTTAGATAGTATTAGATCTTAATTTTCTTCTAAAATTATATTATTACGCGGCCTGATTGTTTCTCTTGGATCACAAACAATGAATCAATGGCCATCCCTGAACCCGTATGTGCTATAGGCTCTATGGTAAACCAAGCAAGTGTCCGAGCATATTAATTCCAAGTCGTTCAAAAGCAATACATAGCTTGCACTCGTCTTACAATTCGATATTTCGATTGAATCAGCAATGTAGGTGGACGTGGAATGCAGCTGTACGCCTCGAGTGACACTAGACATCGTCCTCAAAGGCGTCTGTTTGCCCCTTTGTCTTACCAGCCAATTAGTGCGGGCCGTTCATTTAATTCTATCGGTCGATTAGCAACGGCCCAGGTGGTTGGTAATTGTTGTAGCAATTCGCCCCTCGTCGGACGCCATTGTTGCGATGCATTCGGTGCAATCGACGATTTGATTTCATTTGAACGGTTCATTATATTCGCTGCCTTGTTGAGACGCTGGAAAGACGTCTGTATCGGGACTCGATTGTTGCGTTTCCGCAACGTAGAGTTTCATGTACTCTATACAAAATTTGACAAAAATTTCAATACAGATATATTGTTTCAGAAAAATAAGAATGTCTTGACATTCGTTTTAAGTACCAGAACTCGTGTGACAAAATACAATATTGAGTAAATATTTCAGATTTTATGCATGTCAAACTAAATGTAAAACTCAAACATTGAATTATAATTATTGAATTATTCAATAAGACTTCTCATATAAGCACTTTTGAATCGTCATAACACAGTTTTAACGTTTACCACCAGACTCTGCATAACAAATCAATCGGTCAAGTGTCATATAAAATAATTATTGTAAAAAGTACGCTTAGGCATAAGATACAAAATATTACAAAATATTCCAATTCAAGTATATCTTTGTGAAACCAGGAATTTTGTATCGTAAGTTTCAGCCGGAACAGTTAGAAAATATAAAAATCTTTTAAAATACCGAAATTAAATTACATAAAATACTTGAAAGAAAAATACTCAAGAAATATTTTTTGATTTCCTAAAGGCCCGCATTTCGCGGAAACTTCTCGAAGCAATACATTAGGTCCATCGTCCACTACTAGTCTAAAAGATATTAAGATTTCGTATTTGGAATCTAGTTTATACCTTGGGATGAGAATCCATAAGGTTCGAAATAAAACTGGCCATTTGAAAGTAACACATAGAGCGAATTTGAACTCTGCGGAAATGTTTTGTAAGGTATACAATTGCTTGAGTATAATTTAAGCTCTGACGGTTTTTGATAACAGGCACGTGTCAGTGATAGCTAAGATATGGATAAACTTTGTGTTTATCTTCTAAGAAAGAGTTGAAAATGAATTAGGCGGACGAGCCCGCATACGACACAAGTTTAGTAAAAGCTGATTGAATTCATTTAGAAGGAAATCATACGTTAAAGGTTGGGTAAATTTTGGAATTCCGACCAAGTTACTATATATAGTGAGTCCACTATGGCTTGGAAATACAAACAATTTTGGTAATGCATTACACAAGACGCAACCTTTGGAAAACTTTTGGCAAACTTTGGATTTTGCAAGAAGGCTTGGGTAAAATATAAAATAAATTAACGCGACATTCGATACTTCAGATTCCAAACATTACAATAGGTCTTCATATAACGACTTGTTTTATGACATAAAATGTTAAATAAAACAAGCATCGTTACTCCAGCTTTCCGCATGGAATAAATTTAGGGGAAAATGGCGAAAAATAGCCTCTTGATCTTGTCGTAATTGAAGTGTACGCTTGGCCTTCAATTAAATCTCACACCATACGTGAAGCCGGAAAGGTCTTATGAGAACTGGAATAGCCCAACAGACTGTTTTGTCAGCAACAGAGAGGAGACTTGTGGTCGAATTGAAGAAGATCGTTCAGGCATATTACCTGTACAGATAAATCAAAACCAATAACATAGACTACCGCAATTAATGTTAGGCACGATCCAGACCCTTCTCTATACCATAAATGCTCAGATATTTGTATCATCGATGACATAGCAACTAATCTCCACTTCTTACGAATGTCCTTTGTGTCAAGGCTCGACCAGTAAGCTGCACTTGCGACAAAGCGTGACTTGTGCTTTGTGATCGTCCCTTTTGTAATACGACTCCTTCAGCATTATTGAAACGTCGTAACCTCCATGTTGTATTTGCTTTTTTGTCACTAGACATTGTGCTCTCCCCTTTTTATTCCCGCTTGGTGTTGTGACTTGTGAATGATGAGTGTTTTTCCAATTAAACAACCATTTTGTGATTTTCAACAGTTTTCTACGATCGATACAATCTCTGAATTAGATTTGGTACGAAATTTATTCAAAGATCAAAGCATTTTAGAATACATTGCCAAGTTATCAAAATTGAAATTTTAGTCACTTAAGGCTAACGGATCTAGAATAGCAGTAGGTACGTCTTATATAAGTTTTTAAATATTACGGAACACGGATTGTGATATTTAATAGTATAATTAATGCGAAAATCTATTTGCTTATGTCATATATGTGTTATGCTTACACGGCAAAACCACAGCACCGATTTGGATGAAATTTGGAATGCAAATAGACGAAGATCCAGCCTGAAACATAAGCCAATAGGCTATTTATAAATTAATAAGTGTTTATATATTTTATCCGTGGTTTTGTGTGTGGCTTAAGCCGAGGGGCATATCTCATAGTATATACATTCAAACAATACAAAAAGCATATAAATCTCATAATTTTCACACATACAACCCTTATTTCGACATAGGCAAAATTCCTCGAAAACCGAAGCGAAAAATGGAAAGCAGTGCTCTGTTTGTAAATAACGTATGCAGTATGATATCATATCTATTTGTATTTTAAGCATGCGGGAGCTTACGGCGTTGTTCACTGGGCGGGCGGCATTAGCGCACTGTCGCATCTTCAGAGGGCGGCGAGATCAAAGGATAGGTACACAGACCGCTTCCATTGATGTCGCGCACAAAGGGAATTGATTGTTGCAAACCTCTTTTTAAAAAAAAGATACCTATAAAGAGGGATTGATGGCAAATCCCTCTCTTTGTTGGAAATATTCATTTGTTATTTTGTTTTGGCCCGCTTATTTCATTCGAACATAATTATGTTTTGATAACATTGCCCATTGCCTTTGTGTGGTCCTGACTTGTTCCGAGTGAATTTTATTTTTTTTTAATGCAGAACTCTCCACTCTTTGTGGCGGTCTCATTAAGAAAAATTACTTTGTACATACAAATGTTTGTGCTGATTTTGATTAGAAACAGAAAAGTGACTGGTTCTGCCGTTGCATTGTATTTATATGAACATTTATTTAAGTATTTACATCTCATTATATTATTATCATTTCAAGTGTTTCTTTTTCAATGTTTTAATTTATATTGAGACATATGTACATATATCTGAAAACCATCATTTTTACAATTGAATAGGTATTGCATACATTTACTAGCTACTTTTAAAGATATCATTTAATTGACAAAATATTATTCAAAATGTCAATGTTATTATAATAATGAAGATAAAAAATCATTTTTTGTACTATAATATTAAAAATTCTGAATCAAAATAATAATTCTCTACAAAAATACCATCCCCAGGGGGAACTACTACTCCAAATTCTAAAATGTAGCCCTTTACACTCATAGAATTTTCTATCAACAAACCCAAAAAATTCAGTTCAGTTTTTGCAACATAGGTTGATAAAATAAACAAAAGGAGACTTAATGAATTAAAAAAAAAATCAAATTGATATTTATTTAAACCATGAATGGCTATGATGTACACCATAAGTACTAATATTTCCATAGAACAGCCAAATGCTGATTTGGGTGTACCTGAATGAGAATTTTGTCCTTTTTATGGTTTTGGGGTGTTTTTTTTTAATTATTTAATATTTAAGTACACTATAAAGACTTGGTAAATATTTATCTTCCTAGACTATTTCATAAATCATTTTTATCTTATTATCTTATTTGTAGTATTGTTTCATGTTGAAATCTGATATTCTAAATAAACTTAGATGTTTAATTGCACCTTTTAATAGACATGCTTATTTAGACCAATGGTGTTCAATTTAACTTAACTGGATGTGCAGAGTCAAATGTATGTAACCATTAAATTACTCTGTTATATTTTTATTTCTTTTATAAATTTATCATAGTTTGAATTATTATTAGTAAGATTTTTGCAACACATGTTATCCTTAGAATGTGTAAAAATAACTGTAACCTTATCAAAAAATATCAAAAAAAATTTGAAAATAAATGCTGTTTCATCTGTTTCTTCATTTCATAGATTGCTTATCATTTAAAATTATTATCGATTTGAATGGTACCTATTTATTTAAATTACTTTATACAGTTAAATTTTTTTTTATTTAATTCTAATTTAATGAAAAAAATGATATCTACAAGCCATTTAAATAGGAATACATCACATTTTTAACTTAATAATAATAATAAATAATGGTTTCAAATATTTTATGTTTGAATGTAGATGAAGCTTATATGTATGCAAATATTTTATTAAATCCAAGTTTATGAAAACATAATACCTGGACCTAAATAAATCAAAACACATATTGTTTTGTTATTGTTTTTAGCAATGCATACAACTATTGAAAATCTCTCAGCAGCTATTCCATACTCACATCAACATTAGCATAACTGATAGTAATACTTCAAAAAAAACAACAACATTGTTCGTCTTTAGAAACAAATAATAAAAAAACGGCAAAGGCGGGAAAATTTCATAATAATGTGTTTCGATTAATAACTACAGACATTGTAATACTGTTCGTTAATAGCCGAAAAAAAAACTTCCGAGCCGATATTTCTTAAAATATTTCACTCAAGAACATAACCTTTTAACGTTACGATTATAATTAACACAAAAACTTTGCATTTTCCATACAGAGATATACGGAAGCTAATTATTGAATTGAACAGCGTTAAAACATGCTTCAGCGCAAAAAGTGTTAATTTTAGAAGTCGTAATCTTGAAATAAGCATCAGTTTCTTACCTCGTTGACACCTGAATTCTCGAGTGACTTTTGTAACTTTGCACACAAAACTTCTAACTTTCTGGCAAGAACTCGAACACTTAAATATACGCTTACACTCAAGGTAACTTAACAAAAAGTATTTTCACTTATAAACAAACACGAAACAGTCCTTTTTAACCGAAAACAAAATTTTATTCGAACAAAGTTGACGTCGCTTTCGCCATGGTGTTGAATGTTGATGCTCCAATACGCCACCTGACGATTGTTCAGCGAACTTATGTAATTATTTTTAATCTGTGACGAAAGCTCTATTCGTTGGAGCGTCATCTTTATTCTCATATTTTTAATTTTCAAACTCTGTTTAATTAACGATATTCCTTGGTAAAACTTTTTTAAAGTTAAATTTTCGATTCATTTATTTAATTTCTTGGCACATTAGTATTTATTCCAATCACTTTGTAAATATTTAGTCAAGTAGGTAAGAAAAGCTTTATGCATCATTAGCTCCATCTTTTTTCAAGTTCAGAAATGGAATGAGTATTGTTGTTGACTCAAACTTAGATAGGTGGCATTAAAGCAAGATTTTAAAGTAGTATTTTAAATTTTCTCGTATTTCATTTTACGCAACTATTATACATGTATATACATAATATGTATTAGCTATATTATCTGTATAAACTAAGTAGGTGGAAATAGTCCACAAATAACAATTTTTTGTACAACACATAGATGAAAAGTATACGAAAATAGTATAAATAATTTTTAAAATAGGTACAGTAGTTCCTGAGATTAACGCGTCGAAACAAACAAACAAACTAAGAAACAAAATCTTCAGCTTTTTATTATTAATATTAGTGTAAATTTATATAATTAGTAACGATCTAAATAAAATTTAATTTCATGAATTTTAAAAGATGTATTCACTAAGAAGAACACCTCATAAGTTAACATTTGAATAATTTATTTATTTACATTGTTGAAATTATCTCAGCTTACAAAAAAAAAGACAGATTTAGAGAAAAATATATTTTAGGGAGAGCTTTTTCAACATAGATTAAGTGTATAATCGGGTAACACAAAACGCACACTAATGTACGTGTACGGACTGTGCAGTGGTGCGTACGCACAAATCCAGTGGTAAATAGCAGTAGCGAAACTCGAATATTCGGAGCGACTATCCAACTAGTTTTAAACAGTATAACAGTAATATTTCAAATATTTATTTAATTATTATGGTTAAATTATACGATTAAACACATAAAAATAAAAAATAAACAACAGTTAACGTCTCTTTAAAGTATCTCAAGAGACCATTTTACAATCCGAATTAATGTAGAATAGTGTAAGGATATATGTAGTAATGGATATAGGTAGTTTGAAATCGAAATAAGATAACAATTGTTCACATTTTTATTGTTTAATTAAAACATGCTTTCACAACAGTGTTTCAAATACTGCTATACGAATTATACTTACAAGTAATATATTAACTCTAAATATTAAATTTGCTAAAATATTTACAGACATGTAATTAAACTATTACAAAATATAATATTCGAAAATAACAAACACAATTTTTCAACTTGAAGAATTATGTCCTAATCTCGTATACTTTAAACGAAAAAAAGTAAAATGAGTTTTTTCATCTTCCACTACTAACTGCATGAGGTATGTTATATCACATACGGAAAGATAAAAAATAAAAAATGAAAAAAAATCTATCATGCAATTCTGAGCATTATGCAGCTCATTGACCAAAGACGTTTTTATCATTTTTATTGTGAAACGAATATTGACGATAAAATTAAATGCGTTAATTTTTTCTTTTATGATGCCACACAAGGTAATAAAAAAAAATAAAAAAGTTTTTATAATTTACATAATGGTCAAAGCCTTCAAAGCGGAGTATAACCACACACCCACAGAAGTTATTTGAAAAAATGAAAAAAAAGGGAAATAAAAAGTTAAATGGTGTACAAACTTTACATGGCGTGAAGTATCCCTATATTTGAATAGAAATAGTAGTGTATTTGAGTGAATTAAATTCGCTACTACAAGCCATCAACTACTGTAACATTATTTTATGAATATTAAATATTGAGAATTAGAACATTTTCCTCTATAAATTAAATATATAAACTGTTCCATATGCAAATACTTTATACAAACAGAGTAATTGTCCTAAATCAATTATCTAAATATATCCCGCACGCCCTGCACTAGTTGTTTGACGATCGGATCGTCACTGTCGTAGCCAGCTTGCCGCATGTTCCGAGACACACTCCATATGCACTGCAATATAATAATTAATTATATTTTTCATTTACAATCAGTCGGAAAAATATACGAAATTTTAAAAATCTGAAATAAATATTTATAATTGAAATGAATCCTTAGTCCTTATCCAACAAAAAAAAAAAAAACCATATCTAAATGGGTACATCCGTACATACATGCTCTTCGGGAGCTTCGATGTCACAGACAGTCAGACGCGCGCAGACACGTCAAAATTAAAGGACCCAGGAGGGTGCATTAGGAGGTAAAAAAAAAAACAATTCTGTTTCAAAATCAAACACTTCTGATTACTCTACCAACCTTATCCAAATAGCAGACACCAGTGTGTGGACACACATCATTCACCATGTCCACGCTGTGCTCTGTCCTCTCAACCAGCTGCAGGAGCTCCCTGAGCCCCCGCAGGTACTGGGCCACATTCTCCGCTGTGATATCGGGTACAAGTTGCAGGTCCACTTGGTAACCGGTGGGGGTGGGGTCGTCTTCGGTTTCCTCTACCCGGAAGCAGCTGGAATTGGAATGATTTGGACTTATAAGTTTCAATAATTCATATATATATTCGTCAATCTTATAAGTTTCAATTTATTTAAACAAATTGAAGTGAGTCTAAAATGCAGTCCCATTACTACCCTATTCATGGGCGGCGCAACCACCGCCCGTGAACATTGCAATCATAATGCCTCTAGAAATGGATTGGCGACCTCAAATTGGAAAGAGATTAAGAAAGGATTGACGAGAGGAGCAAAGGGAAGGACTGGGAAGGGTAAGGAAAAGGATACGGGCGTGCGTGTGTTGTGTGTTGTGGGGACCTGTAGTGCGGCGCGGGCGGGCGCTGCGAGGTGAGCAGCGCGAGGAAGGGCAGGCGCCACTCGAGCGCGGCCTGCAGCTCGCGCTGCGTGGCGAGGTCGCGCGCGGACGGCGCGGCGGGGAAGTGCGGGTGCGAGTGGTGCCAGCCGCACACCGCCAGCCCCGCCGCCGCCACCTGCTCGCCCGCCCTGGCTTGCGACACTAAGGATACATACATACATATATTATTAAAATTTACAATTTATAACAATTACTATTTGGTTTATACAAAAAGTTTGCCTCACATATATTTTTATAATTAACAATATATAAAGCCGATCTTTTCCTAGCTAGATTGCTGGGCAACCTGTATTTACGAGAAACAGCTTGCTTCTAAACTCAATTCACAATTTAAGCACTTATTAGTATAGAAAATTATTATTTTTTTATTAATTATATATCTATACTAGCTGACCCGGCAAACGCTGTTCTGCCTTTCTCTTTTCATTTAGGGGTACGAAAAATAGATGATCCAAAAACTATATTTGACCAAGTCATCTTATTGGGTTTCAAAATCTGCTCTTTGTAAGATCAAACTTATAAATAGAAACTCATAATGAGACAAACAATTTTATAATGAGAAGTCAAAAAGTTCTAAGAGTCTGTGCTGATTTTAGTTAACTATGCTGATGACATGACTTCGCTGTCATGCCATCATGCTGACATAATCAAGTGGACTCTACAATGGCCTGCTTCCTGCCTAATTCACCTGGATCCATTTCACAGTGCACACTATTAGCCGCGGCGCGGGCTGGTCGGTACGCCGACAGCAGCAGACCCCCCGCCGCCTGGCACCCCCCCACTAGCCCCATTACTTCCGCCCTGGAGGTGTGCGCGTGCACGTCCATGCTGATCAGCACCGAGACATGCAGGTGAACTTCGCA
>NC_052116.1:9061619-9139759 GCF_012273895.1 Zerene cesonia | reverse complement strand
AAAAATTAATCCAATTTACGATGAATATGTTGTAAGCCTACAAGGCAGCAATATTAAAATAATGAATTTTTATTCCAAATCAAATATACACTCTCGACTGTTGTAAATTGTTCTCATTTATAAAGCATTTCAATGCTATAAAAACTAAAAATTAAATGTTGTAAATACTTTCATATAGTCTCACAGTTGCTTTGATATCAATTTTTATGCTATAATAAAATTTAAAGAAGGTGAAATAGACGACCAAAAAAGTTAATCTTGTGATGCCTTCAGCATTCGTCTAACATTTTGTTCATATGATATAAGTTACTTACAGGTCGATCAGGGCCATATTCCTTGCAGCGTATCAGCTGCACAGGTTGCTTGCGAGCTTGCCGTTCCTTGCGCGGCTCAGAGCTCACCTCGTACACGTCGCCGGCTTCCGTGTGCAGGATGCGGTACCCACCACCGCCATCCTGTAAATTTTGTAGAAAACATATCACAATATATATGTTCACTCTAATCTCACTATTCTAGTCAAATTTTGTTCAAAGAACCAAACAACAATTATGTTATACACATATTTGTAGATACCAACACAATTTTAAATAAAGATACAATTCTTTCCATGTATTTAGTGTTTAGTCCGTGCGAATTGTCACATTTTGCAAAGATGTTTATAAATGTGAAGCATTGCCTCCACCTCTCACCTTTTTTTTGGAACTACTAATGATTGAACTAAATTTTAATTGGGTGAACAGATAATCTAATCAGGGAATAGAAATTTGCATATGTGATTACATAAACCTCACCAAATTTATTTTTCTCCGTCTTCTAGGCATTTCTAATCTCCTCAGAGGTACAGCTACTGGTGCATTGTCCGTCTCTTGTTTAACTGGTGATGTGCTATCCTCCGCCAAGTTGGATATCTTTTTCGGAGTATCCCCTTCAGTTTCACTGTCTACATCGATCTCTATGTCACTGTCTTCTTCTGAATCTTTTTTCTTTTCTATTTTTATCTATAAATGTTAATTAATTTTTACTATTTCATTAGAATGATCCATTTTTTTATGTAATACAAATGACGTAATTGTTTATAGAACTTTTGTTTATATAATGAAAGATCCAAAAAGATTTCCATAACAAGACTGGTTGTAATGAAACTATCTCTTTGTTGAAAGTAATACAATAGGAATTGTAATTTCATATTGTATTGATACCAGTATCATTACTGGTACAACAATAAGACTATAGACTTTGTTAATAAAATATAAATAACATTAAACATTTATTCTGTATAATTCCTTTTACAATTTTCAGGCAACTACTTGGCTGTCCTTATTTGCTACCATAGACTAACATAGACCACTTCCTAAGAAATTGGATCTAAAAAATAATAAGACAAGATTATGTTCCAAATAATACTTGCCACTTGCTCTCCTTCAGAAACAGGCAGTGCTTGTCCTGAGCCCAAAACAATTTGCATTTTAGGACTTTTCACACTGTCTTCTGATAAACTTGAGTCAGTCTTTCTTCCCTGCGGTGATTTAATATCTTTGATATTCTTAACTCTACCCTTATCATAGTTCCTTGACACTTTCCTCCTATGGTTGCCAAGTTTTTTCACAGTTTTCACCTTCTCCTTTTGTTTAGCAAAATTTTTTGCCATTTCACTTAATTTTTCATGTGAATCTTTTGAATTTATAACGTTATGTTCATTTATACTTATTTTGTTCATATCTATACCACTTTTCACTACTGAATTAATTGATTTGGGTGCTTTACTGTTCTTTCTAAACACTCTCTTTGGCAATGTTATTGTCGGGGAGCCAGTGGTCACCATGGTTATAACATCTGACATGCTCATGATGTCATCAGTGATTATTTCTTCCTGGCCCACATGGGGCACATTGTCCTGGTCATCATGTTTCTCCCAGATTACTGTGTCCAAATGTATACCATGCTCAGCTTCTATCAGAGCTTGTATTTCAGCCTCTGATTTGGTGGTAAGAGTTTGTGATATTTTCTTTACATTCCTCCCGTACCTTTCCTGCAGTAACAATTAAGATTTTTTTTTATTTACTAAATTATAACTAAAAATTTGTTTTTCTTTTTCAAATTGTTTTATTATCATAAATTATGTACATCTGACAAATTTCATTCAAAGGTCCTCTAATTTCAATTTATCTACAGCAATTAATTAATAGACTTCTATACTTTTAAATCCACAAAATAAAAATGATAAACACATATGACAAACAATTTTTCTAAGTATGGACTCTATGATTATATTCTTATTATGTACGGAGTGGACATGTATTATCACAGCTAGCAGAGAATACACATTGAAGCATGTTTACCTTCCTAGCATGAACCAGATATATTTACCATTTCCAATTTGAGAATATCCCTTTCTTGCTGGGTCCAGGCTGTATGAAATACTTCATTTTGATTCTTGCTAGAATTGTTGCCAGAAAGTTTTCGAGAGGGACCCTCCTTAGACCTGTTATAATTTATATTATTTAATCTAGAGGGAATCTTAAAATAATTAGGTGTAAATATGTTTAAAGCAGCTTGTTAATTTACAATGACATTGTAACACAAATGTGTCGTTGTGGTAGGATGGAGGTATGCTTGTGACTTGGCTTTATTAGTTAAAAATGAAGATTAGGTAAAAATGAGTGAATTAATTATTTTATGAAATACACTATGCCTCCCATTCTAAAGTAAAATTATTCACTTTCATTGCAAATAATATCAACCCTAACCTCCATATGTACATTTAAGTAGTTCATTTTTATCATAGTGAATGTATATATGATAAAAATCAACTACTATCTATACTATCTGTTTAAATGAAAATGTTCATTACTGAATGGTTTTGATGAAAACGAAAACAGAAAATAACGCCAGTTAATTCATGTTGGAGCTAATAAAGAACAATATAACTTTACAATCAGGTGACTCATTAGCTCGCACATCTAGTTTTCTTCCTTCCAACATGCATACAACTTCAATCTTACCTATTATTACTCTTGATATCATACCAATTAGCTGCTGGTGAATCTAAGAGCCATTGAGGGTGTACTGTATCTTCTCGATCTGAACAGGATGGTCTAAAGTTTAAGAAAAAGACAATATTTATGTTCGGGAAAATCATTGTTTGTAAAAGTGTTGATGGATTGTGCTAAGAAAATTAGAAGATAAGACAGTTTTAACACATTTTAATATCGTTAATGCAAAAAATTACATTATATAAATATCATAAATTCGTTTATTTATGTTTATAAAATGTATGTCAACAAAACACCATTATGTAAACATTATGAGAAGAGTTCAATCTACTTTAAACTGAAGATTTGTATAAAAGTAATAACAAAGTTCTATGATATTGGAAATCAGGTAGTACTTACATTCCTTGATTGTTTTGAGCTAGACAAGAATTAAACGAAAAATCTCCCAAAATATCTATTTCGTCCTCATCCGCCATTTTATAATAATTGATACAAAAATTGATTGAAGCGTCAACATCAAATTAAAATTTATTTTGACATTTGACATCATTTAATAAAGTTCAAAACTACGTTCCAAAAATTATAAACTATAATGTGGAAATACTATAATAAAAAACACTATGACATAAAAAAAATCGTATTACTCAATACACCTTATGTAATCCTATACTAGATATAAAATATTTTTGTAATGTTATCATAAAATAAACATAAATTAGTGAACACTGGTCATAGTATTCCTGCAACAGTAAATGCGTTAGAAATCGCGTTGATTTTTGCTGGCAAAATATATCCTTAGTCAGGTATCATTATTTTGTCGTATAACACACATTATAGCATTGGTTTTTTTTCTGTAATCGCATATATCATATAATCATGCATTTATCATATAACATCTATTTATTCAGCCATCTTCAGCATCTAAAGGTGCTTTGCATCATCATAACATGTATGTCAATTGTCAACAACCTAATCAAAAATCAAAAATCAAAATATGTCAATAACTGTCAGTTGATTGAAAATGAGAAAATGTTTATCTAAATCGAATGATCGTTAAGAAACGAAGAATAAACATTATACAATGCTATGTAGCGTGCAATAATACAATACAGTGCTTGACCACTCCGAGCGGTATCTGGACATATGTAATCAGGAGATAACTAATTTATCACTCGCATAACAACACCGCACATACCGTTTGCTCCGACTATTATAATAACTGTAAATTATTTTAAGATAATACTCAAAGATGATGAACGTGCTGTGCAGGCTTCGTCCGTGTTCAAAATCGGCGATTGTAAGAAATTTCTCGTTGACTAGTTCTTGTCTGCAAGACCAGTCGTGAGTATTTAAAAAATCACTAAACATTTTATATAATGATTTTACACACACTTATGTAAAACTCGTGTAAAAAAAAATCTCTGCCATCGTGATTTTTTGTTAACAGTCTATTTAACTTTTGGTATTTAGATTTTTTAAATTTCAAATAATATAGATATTTTAAGAAGAGAGAATGGTAGACACTTATTTAATTTTATGTTGTATGCACTAATACAAGGTCAATTTGCATTAATTATTTACAACTCGTAGACTTGTCAGTAATTATTACTGTTACTATTAATTACTATATATGTGTTCATTAAGATATATCTTCAATATGTTGATATATTTTTTTTGCTTATTTTTTTGCCTTTCTTTAATTAATAATTAAGCTATTGACGGGTATAATTCTTGTATTTGGAGATAGATAATAAAGTACTCCTTTTTGACATTGGGAAACACCTCATTCCCATAGGAATTGCTTTGAAACCTGATGGTGAAGCTGCATGTAACAATAACCAGTAGGTTGGACTGATGATTTGTGATTTTCGAGATTGATTTCCACTAGAGACACCAACAGCTTTTGCACACTAACCTAATATGTTATCTGAAGAACACTGTACACAGTTCTATTTTCAAGTACTTGAATTTTTAATTTGCAAAAACAAAAACTGACTTTCATACATATTTTACCTCTATATGCACCAGTACATAAGTTGATATAATTTAAAGAAAAACAAAGAAAAACTGACAACAAGGGTTTGTTTTCCTTTTGTTTATATAAGTACTTTATTTGCACAGTACTATCACAAACATATTATATAATTGTAGAAATAAAATTATTGCAAAGAGTGGCTTTATCGCTCAGCAGCTATTTATGCAACCTATGGTGTAAAAAATGTAACACAAAAAATAAATAAATGGGTCGCAAGTAACAGTCTTAATAGCTTAAGATTATTATAATCTTAAATAGATATATGAATATAAAAAAGTTGCTTTGTTCCAGATGTAAATTGCTTGTCATTGGTGGTGGGACAGGTGGATGCACCATAGCTGCTAAGTTTGCTAAACGACTCAAAAAAGGATCCGTGATTGTTCTAGAACCAAGTTCTGTGAGTATTGTTATTGATGTTACTTTTAAAACATAATTATTCCAATATAATTATATCCAAGGATTGCTTGCACATATTTTTTAAAGTTATAACACAAATATCCTTGTTGTAGTATTTGTTGTTGAGTGTATCTTCCACCTAAACAAGCCATTCCGAATCCCATAGCCACTAGTACCTGTCCAAAAACAGAATAAAAACGTGTTCACATCGAGACGCCCAACAGAAGTGATAAGTTACTAATCTCTATCCGATATACGAAAAGAATGCCAGACAGACCGGCGCCGTAACGCTTTACGTAACGAAGCGATTAACTCTCCCATAATACATTAATAATAATAAAGCCTTTCTTTTCGAAATAAGTAAAAGAAAAGTAATAAAATAAAAACTTCAAAACTACACTACAATAAGTTCCTTGTTTCGGCAAAGGCCTCGTAACTCTATCCACTGTTTCATATCTACCGCCACTCTTCTCTAAAGAAAATGGAGTAAACAGGTGACAGTTTAGTCCCCAAGGATGTGTTAAGAGCTGGGGTCGCAAAAATGCAAAAATGTCTGCAGGACCCAGAAACCCTTTTGGAGAAGAGCGGCATAAGACATTACCGCTCCAAAAATTATCTACACTATCCCTTCCAGGACCACTACTACCAACCGCTATTCACGCTGGTCGGCGCCGGAGTGACCACGGTGGAGGCGACCCGCCGGGACGCTAAGAGCGTTCTACCCTCGAACGCTACCTGGATACAGGACTCGGCGGAATGCATAGACCCCGAGAAATGCGTGGTCAAAACGGCCGGTGGACGCGAAATACAATATGAGTATGTGGTTATCGCTGCAGGATTGAAATATGATTATGATAAGGTGAGTTTATTGTTCAAGGCATTCGCAATTCCATTTTTTCAGGATTCAGGTAAGTATGCAAGCTAGTAAGGTATCACGTGACTTTATTTCGGCTATGTTCTCTCGTTGATGTCTTGGTGAATATTGTCAATAGAAGTGTTTAGTTAAATTGCTTTTAAATGTTACATAACACTACCGGTTCTCCCCGGTTTCTCCTGCAGTACATATTATATAGTACTCAGGAATCGTATATCTATCAAGTTGTAAAATAATTTTTGAAATCGTGTCATTAGACCTTGAGATTGGTGCGTTCAAGTAAACAAACATACCCTTTATCGTTGTATTAATTATTTGTATAGGTATACAAATCAATTAAAAAACGTATTTCTGAAGAAATTTTCAAGCAAAAAGCTCTGAAGAATTAAAAGAAAGAAAAGTTTAATAGATACGTGAACTGAGTTGGCAAAAGTACCAAATATAAGACCAATTATTATGAAAACTATCTTTTGTACAGTACAATTAAATTATACATTTATCAAGAGAATACATTTCCATGTTTCAAGTGCAAAACAATTTGAACATACATATCTTATCGTCGCAATGCGAAGCTGCAATGTAACAAAACATAAATAATTTCGTTTTACGACCGTTTGTGTTGATGTAATCACCTGCTTTATATGAGTCAGATGTTGAATGTCATTTGATGAATGAAATATAGAATGTTATGTAGTCCCCACATTAGGTAAATGCGTATTTAATAATGCCTTAGAGTATATAATGCCCTGCATTATATATATATATATATATATTTTTACATAACATTAAACTGTCTTCAAATTGTTAGAATTAGACTTTAATGGAAATTTTAATGGAACCACGCGGTAAGCATCAGCTTTCAAATAAAAAAAGTCACCAACATTGAATTATTTAATTAGACTTCTTATAGAAGCATTTTTGAATCGTCATAACATAGTTGTAACATTTACCACCGGTTCGGAAAGCAGTCAAAATTTCTCATTTTACTGTTGTTACCTAAACAGACCACAAAAAATACAGTCTAATTGAGAACCTCCTCCTTTTTTAAGTCGGTTGAAATAAAAATCCATATATAGTGTATAGTTGATAGTGTGTTTAAATCATAATGCTACAAATATGAAAAACAAAGTTAAATGGAAAAAGATAAAGTTTTATGAAGTTCCCAAAACTGAATTGTACACATATTAGACCTTTAAAAAGCAAAAAAAAAAGTCTTAGACTGAGTCTTTTGCTTCTTTAAAGAAATTCGTAAAGCCAAAACTTTAACCATCCCAGGTGCCCGGCCTCCGCGAAGCTCTCGACGACAAGCAGAGCCGCGTGTCGACGATATACTCGCCGCAGTACTGCGAGAAGACGTGGGCAGACATAAAGAGCTTCAAGGGGGGCGAGGCGGTGTTCACTTACCCGGACACGCCCATCAAGTGTCCGGGGGCGCCGCAGAAGATAGCGTATATGGCGGACTCGTATTTTGGAAAGGTAGTTTTTTTGATAAGGTAATTTAAGTGCTTAAAACAAAATAAATTTTAAGCAATATTTTTGTGCAAGAAATTTTTATGTTCAGAAAGTTTTTAATTAGCTTTAAATTTTTTTGCGATACATTATGTAATACTAGCTGCGCCCCGCGGTTTCACCCGCGTTAGTTCGTATCCCGTAGAAATATAAGGGATAATAAGTTGTCTATATGTTATTCCAGTTGCCCAGTTATCTACGTACCAAATTTTATTGCAATCGGTTCAGTAGTTTTTGCGTGAAAGAGCAACAAACATGCACACATCCTTACAAACTTTCGCATTTATAATATTAGTAGGATAGGATTATTTTTTGTAGCTCTTTTCGTTTCATATAATTTGCAAATTCGCAAAAAATTAAACTATCAAGATAGCTGTTGTGTTGGAACTAACGTTCTCTGCAGTTTGGACAAGTCTACCAACAGCAGTCGAGCCGTTTAGGAAAGTTTATTTAGAAGCGATGTATATAGATTGGACCTGTATAACACAAAATGTGTAGAATAAAAATGTCTTTGATACAATATTTTTTTTGTGTCACCGTCGGCAATGGAGCTGGTGGGTCGCCCGTTGGTAAGCGCTACCACCGCCCATGAACATTTGGAGAGGCGTAGATCGATTCCAGATCTTACGCCTCTACAAATGGATTGCCGACTTCGTATTGGAAATATTGAGATAGGATATACGAGAGGAATAAAGGAAAGGAAGAGGAAGGGTAAGGAAAGGGATATGGGCCTCTAAAATAAACAACTGACGGAATTTAGCCAAGAGTTTGTATGCTAATGGATTGTTGTGTTAAATCAATTTTTATTATGTAATACTAGTTAGTGAATGGTATCAGTAATAATATAAATAACATTATAAATACAGCAATGATAATAATTGTTCATTGTCTTAACAAAGATCAATCCATTGACGGGACTTCCCGCCTTCATTGTAGGTGTTTTCCATCATATCTTAAAGTGCTTCGAAACTGTTTGTTTATAGATTGTTTGTTTGCAGATATATAGGCTATGACGATATGAGTTATATATATATATAACAAGCAGTGGTGGCTCAGTGGTGAGAACCTCGGACTTCAAAATCGATAAGTCGGGGTTCGAGACCGGGCGAGCGTGCAGGAAATAAATTGATTTTTCAATTTATCTGCGCATGTGGATAACATCACCACTGCTTAAACGGTGAAGGAAAACATCGTGAGGAAACCGGCATGTCCAAGAATTAAAAGTTCGACGACATGTGACATCTGCCAACCCGCACTTGGCCAGCGTGGTGGATTATGGCCTGAACCCTCATAGGAGGCCTGTGTCCCAGCAGTGGGAACATATATGGGCTGATGATGATGATATGAGTTATAAATAAATATAGTTTCAGAAAACTTTATAACACGCTTCACTAATGATATAATTATATTGGAGCTCATTATATTGACTAAGTGGATCAAAATCGAATCGAATCGGTTACATATAAACACACAAACATACACATGAAGCTAATAGAGAACGCGATAAAATCATGATTATTTGGTTTTCTGTACTGTCTGGAATGCCTTATATAAGCATGATTTTGTTATTATTTGTTCTTTATCGCTACTTATATCATTAGATATGTGGAAGTAACTCACTGTCACGCTTTCACGCCTTAACCGCTGAACCGATTTTGGATGAAATTTTATTATATAGATAGTTTAAGACCCGAAAACAAAGAGTGTAGGATATAGAGTAGTTTTTATCCCGGAAATACCACGGGAACGGAAATTATATGTGTTTTCTTTTGTCTATGCGAGCGAAGCCGCGGGCGGAATGCTAGTTGTTGATATACAAAAAAGACAGAAAAGCAATTGTTCGTTCCAGACAAACATCCGGTCCAGATGCAACATAACATACAACACGTTTATGCCGGTGATATTTGGGGTCAAGAAGTACGCCGATGCTCTCATGAAGGTGGTGGCCGAGAGACGCATCAACGTCAACTATAAGACCGTGCTGAAGGAAGTCAGAGCGGACAAGAGGGAGGCGGTGTTCTTTAACACGGACGATAGGAGTAAGGTAAGAGATGGAAAGAGTAAGAGATTTGAGATATGATGCTTGTGATCGGGATGAGGGGAATCTTTTTTTTTTATGTCACCGTCGGCAATGAAGCTGGTGGGACGCCTGATGATAAGCGCTACCACCGCCCATGAACATTTGGAGAGGTGTAAGGTCCATTGCAGGCCTTACGCCTCTACAAATGGATTGCCGACTTTAAATTGGGAAGGGATTAAGAAAGGATTGGCGAAAGGAAAGGACTGGGAAGGGGAAGGAAAAGTAGAACAGGATCAGAATAGGTTACTAAACTTGGATGGTTGGAGTAAATGTGAAATAGAATGGAGCAGGAGGGAAAATTACTTTAAATTAATTTACCATTAAACTCTATACGTGGAGCAGTAGGAGACTGCTTCTTTATCATGATCTATTTCGTCTCATCTATTATTATTTTATAATTACTTCATGTCCGATGTCTAGGGATACTCCACTCTTATATGCGTTTTAGTGTTTGATATAGTGATACAAAACATAATTTAAGACTATTGAATAAAGTTTTATAGGTTATAGAAAGGACGCTTTCAAATGATTTTTTTCGGAATTCAATGTTTATTTTCGTTTTTAGGATACCATTTTGTCTTATCTGTTCCATGATTTCACCCATGGCCATAACTTTGGATATGTTATCCGTTCATTATCTATTAAACTATTTAGGCATCGAAAAAAATCCAATATTTGATGAAATTTTATCCCAATTTCATCAAAATCGGCGCTGTTGTTTCTCCACAAAAGCCAAACAAACAAAAAAAAAATATCACATTTACAACAATACCCTTAATCTTCATACTCACCAATCGTCTCCTCCCACACCGCTAGCTGACCACAGTCCCATACGACATGCTGCACGTGACGCCGCCCATGTCGACGCCGGGGTTCCTCAGCAGCTCCCCGCTGTCCGACGACACCGGCTACCTGGACGTGGACAAGTTCACCCTGCAGCACCGGAAGCATCCCAACGTGTACGGCCTGGGCGACTGCACCACCACGCCGAATAGCAAAACCGCCGCTGCTATTGGTGAGTGTCTGCTCTTTTGGTGGAGTGGTTAGTGGGGTTCTTTTAATGTACTCCAAAAGAATTCTCTGGGGGAGTCTCGCCATCTTCTGGGGAGTTGAGTTGAACCAGCTTTCCGCCTGCGGCTGCGTTCGCGTAGTGGAAGGAAAAAATAGACAGATCAGGAGCTTTCCCGACGTAGCTCTCGTTGCCGCCAAATTTTCGGGATAAAAAAATATGGGATAGAAACTATCTCTTGTCTTTTCTCGGGTCTCAAACTATCTCTGTATCAAATTTCAACTAAATCGGTTCAGCCGTTCTTGAGTTATAAATAGTGTAAATAACACGACGATAAATGACTACCCGAGCGGAGCCGGCGCGTCCAGCTAGTACACATATAGATTTACAATGGTCAAAATGTGTATTTGTACAAATATAAAAGTTTACGGTTATTTATTATAATATACCGTGTGGTTAGTGAGTTTAGAACAGTTGGGCTGGTCATGGAATCGATTAATTAATAAAGTATGAATGTTAAATTTGTCTCCAAAAATTACAATATTATTTTCATCAATACAATTAGCAAAAAGATAGTAGGTAGGTACATATATATAATTCTTGATGTCGTCAGCGTCACCGACGTGCAAATCATATGCTAATATGCGATACACGTTACATGCAATCAAATAAGCACAGCAATAACTCAAATAGATCCACATTTTTACATAGTAATTTACAATAAGCAATTAGTTTACTTATTTGAATTGTCGCATTTGGACAAAGAAAGTTGGAAAAAAAAAAAATATTCCCTTATATATTATAATACCACATTAACAAAAATATAGTATACTAGCATACCCGGCCACGCGTTGCTGTGGCTGACTAATAATTAAAAATATTAAGATTATAAATTATTGAGATATTAATCGAAATAAAAACTATCCTATATCTTAAGTTGGACCAAATTGCATATAAAATGCCAAAATTCATAAAAATCGGTTGAGTTGGTGAAGAGTTCATTGTGAACATACATCATGACACTGGATTCTTATATATTAAGAAGATATATACATACCATACAAACAAAAATGTAGTAGTAATATAGAACGTAATTATTAGAGAATGCAGATGTATAAAATAATACCGAATGAATATATGATATTGGACATCTCATAGTGGGCAGCTGAGCTGGTGGTTCGTCTGACGGTAAGCAACCATCACCGCCAATAAACACTGGCAGAGGTAGTGCCTCTGCGAATGCGCCGCCCGCTTTTAAGGGGTAAGGGATAAGGAAAGGATTGATGATGAGAGAAGGAATGGACTGGGAAGGGTAAGGAAACGAAAGCCTCTGGCTCCCCCACTCGCCGAACGAAACACACAGTATGCTATACAGTATGTTATATTTATACATGCAGTATGCTATGGCCCAATTCGTGCCGAAGCGTGCTCGACTCCCACTTTCATCCGTTTCTCGTCCCCTTCCAGCCAAACAGTCGCAGGTCCTGGAGCAGAACCTCCTCAGCAGCATGTCGGGCGGGCAGCCGCTGCGGCAGTACGACGGATACGGCGCGTGCCCGATCGTCACGGCGTACGGCAAGTGCATCCTCGCCGAGTTCCTGTACGACGGCGTGCCCCGGGAGACCATGCCAATCAACCAGGTCGGAACCTCAAGGGTATAGGGTGATGGAAGGTGATGGATGTGAGGATGATATATCGTCCAAAATTTTAGAAAAAATTTTTTAGTTATGTATTTACTAGCTGTGTCCCGCGGTTTTACCCTTTCATAACCAGATGTTATATAGCTTAATGCCTTCGTCACTGGGCTATTATCGAACAGTGAAATAATTTTTCAAATCGTATCAGTAGTTCCTGAGATTAGCGCGTTCAAACAAACAAATAAATAAATTCTACAAAAACAAGCAAGGAAAACAGTTCCTACACAGAATAGCCAGCAAGAAAGTCTATAATAGATATTATTTAAGTAAAATAATTTTTTATCTTCCAGGCCCGAGAGAGCACGCTAGCGTACTACATGAAGAGGGACCTGTTCCCGTTCCTCTATTGGAACTTCATGCTGAAGGGCAACTACCACGGACCCGAGTTTGTGAGGAAAATCATCAACCCCTTCGCGAAATAATAATTTGTTCGTGCATTGTAAATTGCTTTTTGTATTTGACGGTATTTTGATATTACGGGCTTTGCGTTAAATGAGGGTAGATGTAAGGAGAAAAAACATAGTTTTCAAAATTGCTGTTCAATTACATAAATTGATCGGAGATCATTTGTAAACTATTATGTTTTGAATGTTGTAAATATATTTAACTATCGTCTCCTTACTTCTACTCTCTATGGTTCCTACATTGGATAAATCTTTTCTACAAAGAGGTGTGTGAGGAGGTGTCACTCCAGATTCTAAAATGGGACGAAATGTCAAAAATATCCCATCAAACAACAAAAGAATCACGTATCGCCTGAAAACCCACAGTTATCGAGTAACAAGTTTGTAGATAAAAAAATAGGCAAATAGAACCTCCTTCGCTTTTGGTGATGTCGGTTAGAAAGACTTAGTACTTTTTACACCGTGATGCTAATTAATGAAATCTAACATTTATCTTTATATGAATGTTATAAACTAACATTCGCTCACGGTTTTGCTTGCATGCTTCAATGAATGGAATACTAAGTTACTAAGGTTAAGGAGATACGGACAAACAAATAGACTTGGTATATTTTGAACTACGTCTGTTACATATGCTATGAAATGTTACTTGTTTTATAGAAAGGGACATGCGTAAATCCTGCCTAATATTAGTAATTCCGATTTTGTTTTTTATTTAAATATTGTAAATGTATAAATAATATACTTACGGTGTTGAAAAACAAAATGGGGTCGTTTTTAATATTTTTTGAAGAAATATTATTGATAAGCTTAGTCGTCTAAGTTTAACTCAATTCGGACTCAACGTTTTTGTTAGAATTTAATTACCTTTGAATGATATAACGGATCGTGACGTCTTAAAACAGTACTAATTCCAGTGTGGGAAAGTGACGGCGCTAGACGATCTTAATAGCTCTGTCTTTTCCCGATACTGGTATTAGTATTGCTTTAAGACGTCGTGGTACCCTCCTGGTTAGAAAAATAGTTTTAACGACATATCTTCAACCGACAATTAAAACAATAGCGAATGGCCCAGCCGTTTCGCAGGTGATTTATTACAAACTCAAATGTAATTTAAATATGTATATAGATAGTGATATATTGGCGAATATAAATTTTAAGAAAAACAATGACAAATTTTCTCTGTGTTATTAATTGATGTTGTGTAAAACGATTGTAAATATGGTTTATGTGAAGAAATAAATATTTTATACGTTTATTTTTGTGTAATTAAAATATATTCTTGTTACTTGGTGTTTTAATTTTTCCCTTTAAGTTAGCTGTTCGCCCCAGCTTCATATACTCTCCTATGTCATTCAGTGAAAATTCAGCTTTATAATGGTAATAGAATTTTTGGAAATGGTCCAGTAGTATGTAAACATTACAAATCGCAAACAAACTTATAAAAAAAAACAAATGTTTCCTTTTAAGATATTTTTTTATGGTACACACTTTCATTCCCTTTTTTATCCCCTTAGGGGTAGAATTTATCAAAATCCTTTTTAGCGGATGTCTACGTCATTGCATCTATCTGCATGCCAAATTTCATCCCGATCCGTACAGCGGTTTGGGCTGTGCGTTGATAGAGCACTGTCAGTTAGCCACCTTTGAGTTCTATATTATATTTAGATTAGCTGTTCACCCCGGATTCGCTCGCGGTCAGACGCGGTTTTACCCTTTGCGAGACTCCGTCGGCTTTGCGATAAGTAAGTGGTGCAAGAGTAGGTCTGGTGTGTGGTTTATTAATAATTTTTGACGGGAAATGCTTATGTTTGTATTTTAGTTAAAAGCTTTTCAAAATTAGGAAATACGTAGATAAATGTAAAAACTGATGTCTGGATTTATTTTTCTTTTATCACATGGGTAAAGCCGCAGGCGCTAAGCTAGGATAAAACTAAAAGCCACCTAGATTGAATACATAGTAATATACGATGATGTCATTTATAAATTAAAAATGTAAAAACATGTTAAAGTCCAGTTTTCTCAAAAATGTTGGAATACATAATAAATTGATCCGATATTACTATTATGCCTCCTGTAAGAATGAGTTTAGGTAAGTTTAGAATATTACTTGCTGAATATGCCGCGGATTATGGTCGCTAAAAAGCGCAGGCATAGTTTTTTAATCAAAATTATATAATTGATATCACTTGAAAACAGCAATTACAGTTTCTTGACGCCTCTTCTCTGTAGAAACTAATTTATGAACCAGTATGTATATGTTCTACATAATGACGATACACAAAATAGTAATTTCAGTATAAATTATGACACTAGACCAAATGGGAATCACCAAATCAAATGAAAAAATAACCATGAAAATTTGTTCACCAGTCGAAAGTTCTGGGATAACAAAAGCCAAAAAAAAAACAGTCGAATTTATAACCACTCTTTTTTTTTGAGTTGGCTTAGAATTGGATTTTCATATGGATTCCCTGTGTATTTTTGCGTAGGTAATTTATTTTCGTTATATTACCTACCACCTACCAACCATATTGAATATAATATAGTTTGCATTTTTATTAGCATTAACCTTTTTAAGTAGTCTGTGTTATAGATGTAAGGTACTTGTGGTTGGCGGAGGAGCTGGCGGTTGCAGCGTGGCTTGGCGACTGCATAGGAAACTTGGCGACAAGGATATCATACTGATAGAACCTTCTACGGTAAATATGGGATAATGATAATTTTCGTTAAACCAACTCTTACATTTCTGATCGAAAATTTATAACTGATAAGAATAAATTCAGTATTCATTAGTTAGATATATTTTTAAAAATGAATTCTTCGTATTACGACAGGTATGTAATATAATAAATTCAAGTAGTTCACTTCCATTATAAAATATATCGTAGACATTGCTGTTGTGAGCTTTTTTTGATAACATTAGTTAACTGTTTTTAAATTATCACTATTGAAACATTATTAACAAACTTTAAGGTGCATTACTACCAGCCTCTGTTTACGCTGATTGGGGCAGGAATAAAGGCCTTTCCTCAAAGCCAACGACCTTTCAAATCCTTGGTGCCTCCCAGGGTCATGTGGTTGAAAGACCAGGTGGACGAATTTGACCCATGCAATAATATTGTCCACACTCAATGTGGATACAGGGTTCGGTACGAAGTCATGGTTATAGGAGTTGGGTTGAAAAATGATTACGATAAGGTAACCTTTATCAGTATTTTAATTTTTATTGTGCTAGTTGTCACAACATTAATTTGATTTCCTATACTGTGTCTATATTTAAAAACGCCTTTTAAAGGCATGTCAAATATCTTGCACTAAGCCAAAATCAAAATTTTGCTTCTCCTCGCATGCTTTATGATTTCAGCCTTATGTAATGTACGCACTTTTAAGAAAGAGTAGTATTAAACTGGTTTTTGAGTTTAACTTCACATTCTCATCTTAACCACAGTCGAGGTACATAAATAATCATATTATTTTTTACACCCGTTAGATTCCAGGCCTAAGCCGATTCCTCCACGATCCACTAGCACCAGTCTCCACAATATATTCCCCGCAGCACTGCACCAAATGCTGGTGCTGCATCCAGCAGTTCGATGGCGGCCATGCTGTGTTCACGTTTCCAAAGGAAGTTGGCAAGTGCTCCGGCGCAGCACAGAAGATAATGTACTTGGCGCATGATTATTGGTCACAGGTTGAGTTGCTCAATCGATCCTGTCCTGAGACATATATTTAGTTAGCTATCACACTTAGCATATGCATTCACTTTGTGTTTTCGTAAACTATAGTTACGCTACGTAACCTTACCGATCGTTATAATTTTAGAAAATATATCTTTTAAAAAGTTATTAAACTTTTTAACCGACGTTCCCAAAAACGAAGGACATTCTCAATTCGATTACATTTTTTTTGTATTGTTACTCGAGAATTCCTTGGGTTTTCAACTAAATGTCCTGATTATTTTGGTATTTGTTACGATACAATGTACTTACATACATCATACTATATATTATATGTTTAGCTTAATCATAAGGTGCTTTTAAATTATAGATAATTTTTTCGCGCATTTTTAAGCTTAAACTATCCGAAGGCAATTTCGATTACGAATTTAAAATACCTACTCCATCTTAACTAAAATCGCATTTTACGATTTACCAAAAATAATTAATTGTAAAAATAAATCGTAATTGCAGCGTAAAGTACATCCACGCACAAACATAACCTACGTAACGCCGAAAGACGCGCTTTTCGGTATCCCCAAGTACGCAAGAGCTTTGAACAAGATCGCCCTGAACAGAAACATAGCTGTCAATCATCATTTAGAACTGGTTGAAGTGAAATCTCGTGCTGCTGTCTTTAGAGGATCCAACGGCCAGGTATGTCGCAGATTGGTTAGTATTCAAAGTAGTTAGTATTTGGCGTAAAAGAGTAGGTATCATCCAACCAAGTTTCCAAGACAACGATCTGTTGACTGTTCTGTAAGGTTTAAGCTTGGTAAGTCTGTTGGAGTTACAACAATAAATTTGTGTAATAGATTGCTTAAACCATCTCTATATATACAGTACAAACCTTTTAATCCGTAACCTAAAATTCTGGACTACATTATCAAATCACATACATTAATAATATACTACCTACCAATATTCACTAATGTCTCAACTAAAGTTAGACCAGACCTACAACTTCCTTACCTTCCTACTCCCCGTTGTAGACTGTAACCCTCCCATACAACTTCCTCCACGTGACTCCTCCCATGTCTCCGCCGGCGTGTCTCACAAAATGTTCCGAATTAATCGATGATGGCTACTTGGATGTGCACAAGTACACCCTGCAACACAAGTGCTACCCCAATGTCTATGGGATTGGTGACTGTTTGAACACGCCCAATAGCAAGACTGCTGCCGCTGTTGGTGAGTGGTATAGATTGGTAAATGTGGAGTTTTTATGCGAACTGAAGTCTGCTTTTTTTTCTAAATATAAATGACATTGATGGTGTTACAACATAAGCGATGTTTGATTGTTACTTATAGATCGCATGAGTTCATGGGAAACTGGAGGATGAGATGAAAAGGTCAAATGTTAGACCAGATTTTAAAATGTCTTTGCAGCAGAATTCATCCAATTCGGTCGAGTGAATTATACGTGATTGATGTTGTCACTAGTGATAAGTTCTAAATTTATTATATACTAGCATGATACCAAATAATGGTGAAAAATTGAAATTTTATTTACGAATTGAAAAATGCGTAGTTACATAATCCTACCACAGTGTGTGTATTAATCATAATTCTACTTATAAGTACATCGTTTATTGCACCGTTCTGTCCGTCGTTTTTTAATTTGTGAAACTTTAAGAAATAAATTTGATTATGATTAACTCAATTTTCAGCTCAGCAAAGCGGTATAGTAGCCCAAAATGTGTGGAACACAATGTATGGTAGACCACCGACAGCGAAATATGATGGGTATGGCGCATGTCCCATTCTCACCTCATATAAAGCTGGTATTATCGCTGAATTTAAGTACGGAGGGACGGTTTGTGAAACTCTACCAGTTGATCAGGTAAATAACCTACTCGCATTGGGGCATTTATTTGTTTATTCATTAATCTATTTATTATACTGTATTTCACAAACTTAGACAAAAACAACAGAGGCTTCGTTTGTTAAAGAGGCGGCGTTATCGCCAAACAGTAATCTCTGCCAGGCAAATTTGTAGGAAAGGAAATGTATGATGCTTTTTCATTTTACATATGGATATGTCGCAGGTAGTTAATGTTTTGTGAACATATCTTGTATCAAATTGTTATATTTAATACAAGCGTCACGTGTGTCTATTTACAAAACAAAACTAAGTGATAATCAATTAAACACTGATAATATTGTATTCGATGTATTTTATTAAACAAAATTTCCATTATTATCACCATTAAAGACTGACTAGGTTTTATGAAATAGTTACTGGTTTATCTAGTTAGATGTAGGCTTTAATAAATATTTAGCGCCTGTCTACCGGTTGTACAATAAACATTTCTCCTCATTAAAACCTGATCTGTGTGCGGTTTACTTCATCACCATCAGCCTATATATGTTCCCACTGCTGGGACACAGGCCTCCTATGAGTGCCAAGTGCGGGTTGGCGTAACGACTCGTAATCACGTTTTCGTGCTTTCAGGCTAAGGAACGCCGCATTTGTTTTTATTTACAAAACAACGTGTTTCCATATTTGTACTGGAATCGATTGTTAAAGGGAAAATGGAGCGGACCATGTACGATTCGAAAAATTATTAACCCCTTTGCGAAATGAACACACGGTAACATAAAAAATATTTACTACATAATTAAAAATTGGTTATCTAAAAACACAGTCCTCAAATATAAATTGCCAGTTTTATGTAGTAGAGATTACATTTCTATGGTTTTACTCATATTTTATATAATATTGTATTATAAATAAACAAGTATAAAAAAATATTTTCACACATATTAAACATACATATTAAAATGCATGGTTTGATTGAACGAATGTTCGTCTTTCGAAAAGGAAATATTAACTTAACAACAAAATATCATACATATAAATTATTTCGTCTATTTACAATAAGTCACTGTACAAAATGTAAAGTTGAAGGATGTATTAAAAAAATTAAAAGAAATATAAGTATTTACAATAATTTAGTAACAACAAATTCATTCAAACTGCATAATTATATTTCTCAAATTTTAAATTTCGAACAACTATATCATATATTACAAACAAGGAAGATATAAAGCT
The DNA here is from genome assembly GCF_012273895.1 of Zerene cesonia. NCBI lineage: Eukaryota > Metazoa > Arthropoda > Insecta > Lepidoptera > Pieridae > Zerene > Zerene cesonia. The sequence goes on along the minus strand of NC_052116.1, from coordinate 9,119,988 downwards.
TCCCACTCACATCTCTGTGAGATTCTAGATTCAAGAACAATTTTACTCATGTACTATGTCACGCTTTATTTAAAGCGGCGAATTGCTCATGTCCATTCGCGTCTCTTACGTCTAAAGCGCTTTGTCGCTTGCGATTCAAGGCGGCCTGCCTCACCTTGTACCTCCGCCTACTCCTTATCAGGTAGACGGTTAGCGCTACAGCGATGAGCAGCGCTGCGATGATGCAACCCGCCAGGATCAGTGTCAGCGAGCTAATTTCAGATGATTTTATTGTTGACTGTTCAATCTGGAAAATTGCCAGTGATGTAATTTTTGCCATAATCAAAATGTCATTAAGTGCTATTGTAACCGTTGGAGAGTTCATACTTAGATTAGAATAAAGTGTCTGAAACACCGGGATGTAGGTAGTTTGTGGGTGCTACTTTTTATCCATATAAATAAGAAATGTAGAAAAAACCGGCCAGTATTTTATCTTTTTAAAGGAATATTTACATATTATTAAAGGTTTCGCACAACATATCAGATACCCTATCAAATATAATTTAGTGGTTTAAACAGCCTTGATGATATTCACCAGCGATTTTCAAATTCCACAATGGATGATGAACGTATTTTAAAAAGCGTTCTCCATTAAATTTCACGCTAGGTGGCAACAGTGCAGAGCAATATCTCTATAAAATCATTTGGTAAATGCCACGGTTGTCCTGCTAATGAACGCGTAAGTTTGTAACTATAGATGGATGGATGTTTCTTTCATCTTTTCTCTCTTTCACCCGAAAATAGCTTATAGTATCTGTATGAAACTTGGTACACAGATAGATTATAGTTTGAATTAGCAGAAAAGCTGCTTTCTACCCGGGTATCATGTAAATGACGCCGCGGGTTACAACTAGTTACTTATATAAATACGTAGTAATCACTAACCATATAGGTGCCTGACTTATACATGATATCACTGCACATGGCCTGTTCTGTCCAGTTGTACCAGTGTACCAGCCGCAAGCCTTCGTACGCACGCGGGGAGCCACATCTGCGAAACGAATTCGTATGATAATTAATAAGGTATTGTGCGATCGTTCTCGTTTTTAATAAAAGTTAATTCAAGTATGATGGCGATGGGGTATTAAGTATTAATTATATTAATTTAAATTCCCATATGCATATCTTCTCTTCTATCCTTATCTTAATTAATTATCCTTAAAATTAACGGTACAGCGTCAACATTTCATATACCTTAATTCACTCAACAGAAGTGAGTTAGTTTTGTACATCTGTGGCAGCAGGTCGTCCAAAACCCACTGCAGGTCACAGGAGCAGTGCCACGGGTTGAACTGTAAGTTAGCGCCCTCACTCAGTGACCGCCAGTCAAGGAGGGTCTTCGAGAGCGAGGTCAAATTGTTCTTGCTTATGTCCAACTGGAAAACAAGACGACCAGTTGAAATGATGTATTATATATTATTTAAAATATTGTTTTCGTCTCAATCCTTTGGTATATATTTTGGCCATAACTTTTTTTATAAAGCTCGGAACCCCTCTTACAAAGTAGCTTGCTTAGGAAGCAGGTCTATAACTGCTCTTGGGTACAACTGTCCTACTTTGATCTAATATAGTTTTTTTCTGTCATAGCGGGTAACTGAGCCGGTGGTTCGCCTGATGGTAAGCGATCACCATCGCCCGTGAACATTGGGAGAGGTAAGGCCCACTTATGAGGAAAGGATTAATGAGAGGAATAAAGGAATAGACTGGGAAGGGCAAGGAAAGGAATAGGGGCCTCCTGTAATACCTATATAACCTTTTACATTTTTTTGTAAAAAATTAACTCTATGATATATTTTAATACGTACCATACATAAGGTCGTCCCATCAAACGCCCCTTCCTGTATTTCACGAAGAGAGGCACAATTCGACAGATAGAGAGAGAAACATATCTTCTCGTATGCTATTTCATCTCCTGCTCGCCCAATCACGTTGCTAAATGCTTTATCCTCCACCACAGATAATTTATGCATATCATTCATAAACAGATTTTTTAAAGCGATGATATTTTTAAAATAAATGCTCTCGATTGGGTTGCCATCTAATCGTAACTCCTCTAAATTAGGGAAAATTTGACTATTAACACACTTTGGCACTTCGACTATCGTATTGTAGGACAAATCCAAACTGAATAGCTTTGGTAATTTCTTCTGTAAGTCAAAATCTTTGATTTGATTTCCGCCGATATTGAGAACCTGAAAAAAAAATTTCAGTAGTACATCTTCACACCGTTATATCAAACAAATAAACTGCCACTACTTTCAACTACGAAATTGAGAACAAATCCTTTAAGAGCATTAACTTATTAGTAGTACCCATCATATATTAGACTACTAAACTTAAAGATTCATTTTAAAATAGGCATCAAGTACTGCCACATACATATACTCTTGCTACATTTAACTTTTACAGTGGAACTTGCATTATTAATATCTGTTATAGACAAAAATAAAATCATTATCAACAGCCACACCTACCTCCAAATTATCGAATTCCACGTTGTTTTCATCATAGAGAGATGATAAGCGGTTGTATGATAAATCAATATACGTGATACCACTGGGGAATATTGGCCAATGGTACAATGTATTGATTTTCAATATGGCGATCTGTAGCGTTGGCGGAATCGCGAATGGGAACGTTATGTTGTTCTGCCCAAGGTTCAATTCTCTTAAATTGGTGCAGGTTAGGAAAGCTTCGGTTTCTACTACTTCGATTATATTGTTCGATAGATCGAGGAATTCTCTGGAATTGTGAAATAAATATGTAGAAATATAATCGTTTATGCACTTTATCGTCATTAACGAACGTTGATAATTCAAAGAACCTAGAGAATATAACTACATTTTTGTTAAAAAATAAATTAAGTACACCTTTTTAGTTCTTAAACCGAGCTTTAACTGATATAAGTGATAGAAAAGTGCATAATCGTTTTATTTCATACTTTGCATGGTTATACACAAATAAACGATAGTTTTATGAACCACTTTTTACAGCTTCGAAATATACTCACATACTGTTATCATCCGGAAACGAGTCTTTGACAATTGATCGTATTCTATTCCCATTCAGGCTCAATCTTTTAACGCCTTTCAATGCGTCGCTCTTAGACCGTCTCAACAAGACATCAAATATGCTGTTTTTCCCTAAATCCAAATCTTCCAAAACACTCATCGACTGCAGCGCCTCTAGCGGAAACTTTTTTAGCAAATTGTTTTGTAGGTTTAATTTTTTGATCTGTCGAAGATATTTGAAATCCAAATAGTTAACGCTGATTAACTTGTTGTACGATAAATCTAGGTCTTCTAGATTTTCTACGTTCGTGAATAGATCCGGCGTTAATTCTGCCAGGTCATTTTGGGAGAAAGACAGTATCTTTAAGTTGGGAAGGTCACTGAAGGGGTCTGGCCAGTAGGTTTTAATCGCATTGTTGCTGAAACGAAGAGTCTCCACAAGAGGGTTAGGTGGCAATCTGTAATTAAAAAGATTTTCCGGTTTGTTAATTATAATTTTGTTTGTATTATTTTTCTACTAGAACATATAACTAAGGGTCAAACGATGATATTGATTGATTTCTACATGAAAACACGTCATGTTCAAATATATAAATATCGATAATTTTTCGAATACTTAGCAATCATCCAATAGTACGCATTATATATTATTTGTTACCTATGTTATCATGGCATATTAATTTATTTACTAGTTTGCGAGTCAGCTCATACCCTGTCTCTATACCAAATTTCATCATAATCCGGTCAGTAGTTTCAGCATGATTGACTGACAAACATTCAAATAAACAAACTATCACATTTATAATAATAATGAAGGATGATATTGCATAATTAGTGTAAGTTCATAGCGAAGGTTTATACTTTATAAAGTATATGGACATGTTCTTCCTTTGCGGAAATTTATGATTACACTGTATTAATTATCAGATACTATAATTTACAACTTGATAAGAATGCACAAACACGACAGGACCGGCACTGCAATGATCTTCACATTGTTTCAATAAAGATGCTTTTAGATCATAAATTTCTAAAAATATGACGTATTAATTAACTCATTATCTGCAATTTCTATTTCTATTTCAATTTCTCTAATCATTACATTTACTTGAAAATACCATAATGGAAATTTAACTAAACAATAATAAAACTGTATTACCCTCAGGCTGCATCCTACTAATATTATAAATGCGAAAGTTTGTAAGGATGTGTGTGTGTATGTTGCTCTTTCACGCAAAAACTACTGAACCGATTGCAATGAAAGTTGGTACGTAGATAGCTGGACAACTGGAATAACATATAGGCAACATTATATCCCGATATTCCTATGGGATACGGACATACAGGGATGAAACCGCGGGGCGTGGCTAGGTTTTTTATAATAGAGATACATATGTAGAATTAAGAAAAAAGTCTATAAAAATAAAGGTGTGTCTCTAATCCTTATAGTCTATACACAAGTTTAACATTATCTGAGCCTATCCTACTTGATAAATGATATCTCAGAAACTTAAATGTTAAGAAACACTTGTTTTCGGATATCGCATCATTTTATTAAATAAAAACAATGCCTCAATTGCTTTATTGTTGTTTGTGGATAGCTACCGCAAGACCTAGATTTACCTAGATTAGACTTCAAAGCGATCAATCATCTACATATGTGGAACATGTTTGAGTTGCGAATCACACGGAAGTTGCCTTATCAGTTTTGTGAAAAACTATAAGTATATCATTATTAAGACCGGGATGATAGTATGTCTAATTCCTAGGTCGCATGTTACACGTATAATATATTGTCATTCGTCAGTTCAGTATTAAAGTGATTTATTGATAGAGGTCAAAATGGAATCAAGTAATCTAAAAATCCATTAGCGCGCATTAACGTATGACACGTTCAATAAATACCACAACTCATTAGCATTTATTGGCTCACTGAATTTGGCCCCTTTTTTGTTTTTTTTTTTTTAATTTTTAATTATTCATTCGTTATTGTTCGAATGTATACACACATTGCAGTATATAGTCTGTGAAGCATTATGCCAAAGATGGATATTAATCGATGAACACCAGCAAGGTAAAGAAGTCGCAGCACCGATTTTCGGTGAGTCCCGAGCGCAGTTAAAGAAACTGCAGATTTCATTAAAAATTATAATCTAATGTTTGTATCGTAGCTTTTTCACTCAAAATGAAAGCATTTATGTACCTTGATCGAGTCTACATTTCATTTTTATTCTGACAGACAAACCTAAGTGTGTGTTTTTTATATTAGTGTTTGTTTTTCATGTTCTTATTAGCAACTAGCAAACCTGGCGAACTCCGTTTCGCCACCAGATGGCTGTATGTGAAAAATGATATTCCCACTTTTCTGTGGAAAATTTTCCTGAATTTTCTTTGCTATAAACCTCACGGAGCCCGAGACCTTTCCAACGAATGCAAAACCGTGAAAATCGGTTCGTGCGTTCTGGAGTTATAGCGTCAGGAAGGAATACCCGACTTATTTTTATATAGTAGATAAAGAATTTCATTCCATTTCATTGATAGTTAAGTGCTAACTGACACGGTTCTTGTAATTATTTAACTACGGTAATGAAATAACGAGATGTGGTGAATCGCTTTATTGATCTCCTTTCTAAGGATATGTTCCCTGTCTATTGTAATCAGCGCTTATATTAAAGAGACTTGTATTGCATAGGCTCGAAAACAATACTACTGGACCGTTTGGAGAAATTCTATCACCAGAAAGCTATTCCCAAAAATGTATAACCTAAATCCATACATAGGCAATACTTTTTTTTGTTTTTATCCCGGGTCAACCTGGCCGGAGACGGAGAGTCGGCCCAAACCATGTCGGTATACTAAACTTCAATTGACGGACAAACATCCAAACAAACAAACTTTCACATTTATAATATAAGTGTGATAGTCAGTGACATTTTTTCTCTAAATTATAAATTTAGAGAAAAAATGTCACTGACTTTATAGAAGCAACACACAGGGCACATCCTAAAGACAGATTCTCTCAATGAAATTAACTTGTGTTAATTATATTGTATCAGTCATAACCACCTATACATCGAAGTAACGATAACGTTATAAATTCTTACAAATGTCAATTCTCACAGATTGATAAGAAACTGATAAGGCACTCTAGAAGAAAATACACAAGGGAGTGTACTGATTGTCATTGTTTTAACTTTACTAACTTACTCATCACAAATCGATTTGACATAAAAAAAAAATCGAATGTCTTTACAAGCACCTGGAACGTTAATATATATGTCGCTTCCGACTGATTAAATCATCCGTTCCATCGTTAACGTCATTTAATTTACTATTTATAAATGAAGCACAGTTGTAATGTTAATTTAACAGAGTCGTTTAAACATAAATTTTCTCTGTACGTACATCCCTGACTATCAACCCTCCTCCTTTGCCAACCGCAAGCGCGCTTACCTTAAAGATTATGTTTTCTTAGACACAATGACGTCATAAGTAGAGCGGTTAATGTGGTCTCGTTTGTTGTTGTAAAAGTATTTTTACATAATCCGCACATTCAACTATAACTTAAACATAACATGCTTTTGACGACGGTTGAAATAGAACATGGAGAACATTTTTTTTAGAAAATATGTTTTTCCTATAGGCTATACGTATATCATTTAGGTAGGTAGTTAGATAATAGATATAATTTAACCTTGTTAAACACACACCAAGGGCTTTTTTCAATAGCAAACAAACTAATCTCGCTCAGCTGAGGCCTATTTACTTGAGATAAAACAATTGAGGCAATTTAGACCATTTTTACTTAAGGATATTAAGATTTATTGCCTGAAAGCCCACGGCTTAGTCATCGTTATAAATTTAATCTCTTTTGTAATTCATTGATAAGGAAATAGACCAAATATCTATGGAAGGGCGTTTCTAGTTCTATTTTGTATATCTTTTATTTTTATTTTTATTATTTAGAACATATTATATCATGATGCCAGTTACGATAGGTGATCGGTATATTTAAAATCTCTTTTAAAAGTTTTTTTATGAAAAGAGAAACGAAGAATTTCTGAAAAGCGGCGCGAGAAGGCGGCAATATTAAGTAAACATAAGGTAAGTAGGAGTATAATAATTTTTTCTAATAATAATAAAATATTTGTGCTAAGTAAATGCCTTTATATAATATGAAGAGCAGGAAAATATTCATAAATTTCAAATAAATTAGAATTATAATCCGATTGTTGAAGGTAAGGTATACGGTATTTAACCTCTCATTTAAAATAAGAATTTTACGTAGTATAATATCAACTTACTTTCCAAGTGTGGTCAGGCCGAGACCTTCAAATGTGGCAGATATTTTCAATCCATTTGGGTTATCTGGCCATTGTATTTTATCCAAATCAGCGAGGTCCTCGACCCTATCCAATTCAGAACACAATATATTCAGCACCAAATGTGTCCCATCCACATCAGGTATTTCACTACACGTACAATGAGAACACAGCTTTATTAACTGTAAGAGTTCCTCGTCCTGGCCACTCGCGTTGAAAATTAAAAAATAAAACGTCAAAAATGATAGCGCGCGCATTTTAAAAATGTCCTCCAATTGCACATCTGTGTTAGACTTTCAATCGAAGTGAAGTGATAAGATAGGTTTTATCGTATCGTTATCAACATGATGCGTATCGTTTACACTGCTGAAAGTGACGCAGAGATAGTGTGACTGCGGTCCTTTCAGAGTGGGTAGAGCGGCCATACTTAACTTCGTAAACACTTACTCAGATAAACAGTAAACAATGTAATTAAACAATAATTAGGAATTGAATACAATAGCAACCTAATATAAATGGTCCTATTTGAATTACAAATAAAGAAAATGTTTACGCATTTTAAAATAATAATACTATATGCCTTTTTTGGTTTAAGTACTAACTCTCTCAATTTAATCGTAGTAATGGTAGCAAGTAATTTAAAAACTACAACATGGAAACAAAAAATAAAATTTTTACGTTCTATTATCCAAACGAGAAATTATCGTCCCAAAATAAAGAGTTTTATTTCTTTAATACACAAGTTATTTAGGATCCAATATGACGCGAGCGTATCGTTAACAGAGCTAAACTGAGCGAGGTGTGGGCTGTTATAGTCTAGTTAACTATATTGGCTATAATGACTTTGCAGGGAATTTGCTTCGATATTAAGCTATTTGAAACCGCGACGTTCGTATTACATGACAGTTCATTTAATACAGCTTTTGTGTCGGGAATGTAACCGCGAGTTAAATGTCTCAGGATGATTTGCATGATTTTAGTTACTTAATGGTTGTTTAGGATACCTATACTCATACTCCATTTTGAATAGATTAATTAGATTATAATAGATAACTTTAGAATTTAGAAATATTCAATGTATCACGATAACTTTTTCTATTTCAGCAGCTTTCATTCTTATCATAACCCAATTCAAAAAATAAGTTTAAAACAAAACAAAAGTAAATGATAAATAAAAGTAGAAAAAAAATTACTATATAACAACAATGTGACTGGCTCAGACTTATCTATGTATAGTACAACTATATATACTAAAAATGTCAACACGGTCCACATTGCAGCCTGGCCTGTATTATCGCAGTTCTGTAGAAACTAACCTAGTGTCGAGTACCAAAATAAAAAACTATAACTGAAAATCCTTCGTTGTAAACAACTTCAAACATAATACAACATTAAATCAAAATCTAAGAATCATTAGCATTAATGCGAAATAAAAGTTGTATAAAATTATCGGTAATTTCATGCCCTTATCGCGCCCATTAACTTAACCAAACAATGATAAGGCACGGTACCGGGGTTACGCAATCACTGAGACAATTTTAATTTTTAATCATAATCAATGTGATATCTTCACCAAGTTTGTTTAGCAATTTATTTTGTAGGTGTTGAATGGACCACAACTCAGCTATGTAATATAGTTGTTGCTCTTTCACGCAAAAACTACTGAACCGATTGCAATGAAATTTGGTACGTAGATAGCTGAACAACTGGAATAACATATAGGCAATTTAAACTTTTTATCCCGATATTCTTACGGGATACGGACTTACGCGGGTGAAACCGCGGGGCGCAGCTAGTGGTTAATAATAATTACAAACATGCATCCACATATGTTTCTCAAACTTTCTACTTCAACAAATATTACATAAGTAAGACAAGATAGAGTTTATACACCCACTAATTTTTTTTTAGATATTTAAAACAATGGTATTTATGGAATTGATAACCAAACTCAATAAATATTTATTAATTTAAATTAAAAATTAATTATTGTGATAAATAAAAAACAAATTTCAAAAAATAACTTTAATAAAATCAACACTTATCTACAAACAATTAAGAGTATGAATTTACAACGATATTACAATATATATACGAAGTAATACATCATTTGATAAAATGCAAGCTGAAAAGTAAATCTATATTTAAAAATGTTGTTTACACCATTTCGATATTCAACGACTTCGAATCTATTTTATTAAAAAAAAAGTATGATATAATTAAAAATTCTTACAATTTACTATTTACTTTTGTTCTATCTGTCTTAGCTATATTTTAGTACAAATACTGTTTATATGAGTTTGCAACTGTGAGTTTAAACAATGAAACAAAACAGACATAAATTTATCAACGATGATTAGTATTTATTTGATCTTTGCTATTATATTTCGAGCTCTATAATAATAAATAATTATAAAATGATTTTTTTAATAAATATCGTTAGATGAACCAATTTAAATAATGGAATGCGATAAGTACACTTGCACTTATTCTAGAAAATGCATGTCAGCCTCAATACAGTAACATTATAGACTGAAATTAAATTTTTAACAAAAAAATGGCGCCTTCCTTTCTCAGAGCACCAAAACAGAACCAAATAGCTCAAAACCAAGCGAAGTTTATAATTAAGCGAGAATTTGTAATATGTTAAATTCGGAATTTAGTTTTTATAACGATTTCTTATTATACAACTTTAAGTCGGTTTAACAGGGTTGAACTATATTAAAAATTTCATAAATTCGTGCGCAAACCATCCATAATTATTAATTAATTAACTTTATTAATTATTACTTCCATAACAACATGACATTAATATCTGTCCAGTATATGTTACGTTTATTTGCTATTTATTATGGAAACAACATTAAAAATGTTCGTATCACAGTGCGTTATGTTCCTTGAGCAAGAAATGCCCGACGAGACGCTTCTGTATGTCCGTCACGCCGCCGTAGATTTGTGTGCCTCGTGCATCTCTGGAATATAAATTATATATTTGTTAAGCGATCTAAAAGCGTGTTTTATGAAGCCATATAGTATATGATCTACTGCATTAAAATATAGAAAAACGTATTATATTATTAGGGTTATTTGAAAACAAAATGCTACACAATTTATTCCATAGACAAAAATCACAAAGATACCTCTATACATTTCGTTTAACTATAAAATCATACTAATATAGAAACAAATTTATCTTAAAGCAACATAGGAATTTAATTTTTTAAGCCATATTTGTTTTTAAAATATACAGATTGCAAAAAAAAGAATTATTACACAAAAGGGGCTTACCTAAAGTGTCTCTCAGCGTCATATTTAGTGGAGATCCCCCTGCCGCCCAGTATCTGCACGCAGTGGTCGGCCACGGCGGCCGCGTTCCGACCCGACACGTACTTGGCCATTGCACTATTTTTGGTACACACGTCTGAGGCGGCACGGTACGTTAGCAGACGGGCAGTTTCCACCTTTATGCACATGTCTGTTAGTCTATCCTGGAAAAATGGGAGACAAATAGTTTATTTCTATTAGATTTATCATATCCGGCTCGAAGGACTCGAGTGAGTATTACTATGTCTGTCAATGTTACATGAAACTCGTTCAGTTCGGTGATATTAATATAATGCAATGACATAAAATGTTCACCTAATAAAATATGTACTAAAAGGCGGCCTTATTTCTCAAGAGCAATCTCTTCCAGGCAACTTTTTTGTAAAGGAATGTTTAACGTGTACGCGATGGCACAAAGATTGTGAGTGTATGAAGTGCGGCATCGGAAAGCTAAAGGTTAATTACAAATTCTATCAATTTACTTTCATGGTATTATAATCACTACATCTGTCTGTGTTTCTGTGTTCTTAGATCTTTAAAATTATGCAACAAATTTTGATGTCTTTTAATATTTAATAATTTTAATAGATAGAGTGCTTCAAGAGGAAGGTTCATACGTATAATTACATAGAAATAAAGCGAGAGGAAGGGGTTTTATTTCGATTTTAACGCGTGCAAAAGCAAGTTGTATACTAAACAAAAATATGTATTTGTGTTAGCCTATAAAATGGAAAAAACCATACGATCGAAAATAACTCACTTTAACAGACGGTAACCTGGTCAAATTTTTGCCGAAGGCAACTCTCTCCTTGGCGTAGTTTATGGCAGTGTCCAGTGCCGCTTGGGCGATTCCTGAAGATGATTTAATAGAATTAATTTTCTAACTCTGTATGATAGAGCAGTAAGAATTTCTTTATAGATTTAAGTAAAATCTACAAAGAAATTAAGCTTACTAAAGCTTACCTGAATTCTAAGAGCTCAGGATCAAATGTTTTAGTTGCCTCAAATTTCTCCGCATCACTGTCACTTTAGGTTTACCCACCACATAGTTCAAGAAATTTAGACTAAGAATTCCATGAATTCAGTTCAGGAATTTTGTCTAGTGTAAAAAAAGCTTACTCCAGTAAAGGATATTGAAGGTGCTAGACGACCTATATATATAACTCTGTATTATCCCCACAGTGGAATTAATCCTGATTTAAGATGTAATAGTAATCCCCTGATAATTTTCTTAATTCAAAGCTATCTTAGCACGGCCAATCCTCCTGTCCCCATATTATGTCTTACCATATAATCCTTTATCAAACTCATTCATCCTCACCTACAGCGTGTGCGGCGATCCCAATCCTGCCCTGATCCAGCTGCCCCATCGCGATCTTAAACCCTTCCCCTGGCTGCCCCACCAGGTAGCTGGCCGGCACCCTCACCTCCTCCAGCGTGAGGTCGCAAGCCGTCGCGGCTCTGTCACACACACTGATGTCTATTTTATTTGCCCCTTTTGCTTTGTGGCGTGATACGATTGGTATGCCATGCGGAAGGAAAGTAATTTTGAAATGTTTTAACAATCATTCTAATTCAGAAGATGATGAGGAAATCCACCATAAAAATAGCATTAAATAAGATCCAGTCGTTTTAAAGTAGTATAAATGATAGATTAATTATAAATAATTTTATCATTGAGAGTTATAAAAAATGGGAATATCAACCACAACAAGGCATGCAAGTACCAAAATAAATAAGGCTACCACTAGAAGTGTAAATTCTAGTGTGCTCATTTTTTGTAAGTAAATAGATAAGTTAAACAAACCATCTCTGTAGAAAAGGTCACCGACGTTTCTATGACCCGAGAGAGGTTATTTTAAATTTTAAAATGGGATCAAATAATAGAAGTATTCTATCAGACAGAATAAGAATTATAGATAAATATAAATAATTAATATAGAATACGTCAAGTAGTTGCAGTATCAAACTCAGCAAAAATAATGTTGATATGCGTAATCTACACTGATATTAAAAAGGTATCTTTTGTATTTTTGTGTATTTGTAACGATTTCAAAAATTCTTCCACCATTAGAGAGAGAACCATTAGAGAGCATGTTCGACGAATAATATAGGCTATATATTTTTTTATTTTTTTTTATGTCATAGCGGGCAACTGAGCTGGTGGTTCGCCTGATTGTAAGCGATCACCACCGCCCATGAACATTCGCAGAGGCTCAGACCTCTGAGAATGCGCTGCCCGCTTTAAAGGGATAAGGGATAAGGAAAGGATTGATGACTGGAAAGAAGGAATGGATTGGGAAGGAGAAGGAAATAGGCCTCCGGCTCCCCCACTCACCGTACGAAACACAATAGCAAGCTATTATTTCACGCCGGTTTTCTGTGGGGGTGTGGTTCTTCCCCGGTTCGAGCTGGCCCAATTCGTGCCGAAGCGTGCTCGACTCCCACAATAAGAATAAGAATATATGTACCTGGCAAAGCTGGTCCGAACAGCTAGTATTATATATAATTAATATTGTATATACAGTGCTGTCCTACATAATGTGAATATTTACACAATGTTAATAAAGCCTTCCATTAAATAAATAAATAAATAAATAAAATTTCTCACAAAGTGCCTTCTGTTTCTTTCAAGCGTAAGTGTTAAGAAGATAACAGATGAAGCAAGCAATTGGAGTACATAGTCAAATATCCTTACCCATACGTGCCAATTCGGTAATCATTACCATTATAATACAAATGATTTGCGGAGATACATTCGGAAATAGCAACGAAAAGAAAAGATTTTATATCTAGATTTTGTTAATAACTATTGAACGACGCTATAAGATTACCGAAATAGTAGATCTAAAGCTCATAAAAAAATGATGAAATCATTAAATTTTCAGGTCTCTCGTAAGGATATTTGATTTGTACCGTTTAAAACAAGCGAAAATCTCACCTGACACCCATAATCGGCTCCTTCTTGCCCCGAAATACGCCCTCGTAGTCCAGTGGCACCAAAAAACCTGAAAAGGTGACTTTTAATAAATACATAGTTTCTCTTTCTCTCTCTTCTTCTGCTTTAATTTTAGTGTTCAGTATAATATCCTTCGATATCTAATATATAAAATTCTCGTGTCACAGTTTTCGTTGCCAAACTCCTCCGAAACGGCTGGACCGATTCTTATGAAATTTTGTGTGCATATTGGGTATGTGTGAGAATCGGCCAACTTCTATTTTTCATACCCCTAAAGGATAAGAGTAGGGCAGAACAGCGTTTGCCGGGTCAGCTAGTAACCATATATATTTATAAAAAATGTTCAGAAACAAATATATGTCCCCGGAAGGGAGGTACAACTCTAAATTCCAAAATGGAATAATAATAACTCGTAGTACTCACACGCGATCCCCTTATGTTTCAATTCGGGGTCAAAGGTCGCGAACACAACGGTGGCGGAGCCCTCAACGGCGGAAGTGACCCAACTCTTTTTGCCGTTCAGGATCCAGTGGTCGCCATCTCGGGTAGCTGTAGTTCTGATGTTCGCCACGTCACTTCCTGCATCTGGAGATGGGAAAGGAAAATATATAGGGCTACTTCGCTAGGAGAACCAATTGTTATATTGTGGAAAGTCTTATAGGAGTTGTGGAGTAGTTGCTTTTTCCTATGGTTTAATAATAATGCCAAGCCACGCGGATAAAAATCGAATAAATTTAAATCTTAACCATTTAAAAAACAACACACGATCTCGTTCTAAACTAAGGAATTTGATTAATTGTGTCAATCCTTAATAAGTTAACCTAATGAAATTATGGTATTATCACCGATCTTTGATAAGTGTACAAAGTTAAAATTAAATCTGTCTGTTTAAATGGGTCACAATCGAGTTTAAAGAAGTCGGTTACATACGAACATACAGGTGAAGCTAATATAAACGTGTTAAAAAGTAGTTCGGTCATTCTCGAGTAATTGGTGATGTGTAAATAACGTGTTAGTGAAAAACGTATACGACTTTTCTTTTTATAATTTAGCATACAAACGTTACACAGTCTAATTACTTTCGTATGTGCAATTTAGAACATAATAAAAACTGTACCTGGCTCGCTCAACGCAAAACACCCGATGGAACCTTTAGTAAAGTCCCTGAGGAACACCTCCTTCTGCTCCGGAGTACCCTTCTCATTAACCAGGTTCGCGAAAAGGAAGTTATGTATCGATAGCAGCATGCCAGTGCTGGCACATCCCCGGGAGATCTCTTCCACAGCCACTGCTAGCGAGAGGTAGTCGTGGCCGAGACCTCCGTACTCAGGGTCGACGCACGCGCCCATAAATCCGAGGTCCGTGAGCCTCTTTACCTATAAATGCTTGCTTTTGTAGATTATATTATAAATGTCAGATTTGTGCATATTAAAACTGAATTATTTCATGTTTGCATATTGACAGAAATCAAGTTGTTGCCTAGTTTTTAATTCTGCTATAAAATGTTCTAGTTTTAGGACATAAAATGATAAGATGAAGGATGACGATAGTATGTCGTTAAAACGTATATGCTCATGAATTTGCGAATCCACAACATCCAACAACAGCCAACTAACATAAAAATATTATTCCGTATACTTTGGCCGTACCCATTCGTCGAAGACAATAATCCTTTAGACTTCTTATCGACGAGACATTATGGATTCAGGTCACAGGAAAACAACGATATTTTAAATGCTCCCTTTAATATTGATATATGCGACAATAAACAAAACTGTTCTCAATTTCATAATATCTATTACTAACTCTCAGCCCGCGGCTTCGACCGCGTAGTCAAAGGAAATCCCCCTTGGAATGAAACATCAGATATTTCGCCGCGGGAAAAAGTAACCTAAGTCATATATACAAATACCATAAAAGTGAAGTCCTGTGTCCCCTAGTGGGGTATGGGGCAGATGATGTACATCTGTTTCACTGATCGATTTTTCTTTAGGGACAAGTTAGTGATCAGCCTTCTGTGTCCTGCCAGACCGAGACATTTTTTTTTTGCTCAGGCGTTAACCACTGTACCAAGGAGGCGGTCTACAAATACCATAACCATTATAATATTAGTACTCTGTAGTTCGTTGCGACGTGAAGTAAAAGAAATACAATTTCATTGTCATTATTATATTCAGTTTTTTGGGGTTTATTATTAGGGATATATAGTCAGCCAGCAGATTTTTAGTCGATGTTTGCGACGTAGTAACTATTTAGTTATCTGTGCCTGCGATTTCTTCAAGCACAGATTAAAAGCATACATTTTAATATAGGTTATTAAGTTGTCACAGAAATTTTCGAATAAATCTTAATGTTGGACCTTGTTTGCCTAGTAACTGAGTGCCATGTTTTGTACAATAGCTTAAATATTATTTATTTCCATGTAAGATAACCTTAATACCAAACCACCTTCAAATAGTCAAAAGTTATGAGGATAAAACACAAAAGGCAGTCAAATTGAATTCCTCTATTTTTTGAAGTCGGTTAATTAAATAAATGCATTATATGATAATTGATATCTCAGGACTACTCATTGCACGTAAGTCATTGACCATAAAAGGGTCAAATATGTATTTTGGTTATAAATCCAGTGAAGGTCACCTGTTACGTTTATCGCAAGTTCCGATTTTATCAGAACAACATTATCAGCTTGCGACAAATTTAACGCCCTGTTTACACAAATGATAGAAAAAATGTTTTTCTGACGAATCTTAAAGTTTTGGACAAATAATTACATGCATTGTGCACATGATCCATCTATATCCTGTCAATGTGACTTAATTTCTGTACTAATGTTATAAAGCTGAAGAGTTTGTTTGATTGGTTGAACGCGCTTACCTCAGGAACTACTTGTCCGATTTGAAAAATTATTTCAGTGTTAGATAGCCCATTTGTTGAGGAAGACTTTAGGCTATTTAACATCAGGTACAACATGGGTTAACCCTCGGGGCACAGTTAGTGTTAAAAAATGCGATGAAATTTGGTACAGAGATAGTTTGAGATCCGAGAAAGGATTTAGGATAGTTTTCATCCCGAAAATCCTGCGAGAACTAGGCGGAGAACCCGGGTCTGTCTATCCTTTCCGACTACTCGAGCGAAACGGCGGGCGCAGAGCTTTTAGTAATATAAACCCTTCATATAGCTAGACTGCATCTTGTTATCAAGAGAATAATTTGATAATAAGTACAAGTAACGTAAGAATCTGGCCATAATCCACCACGCTAGCCAGAAACCAGACGGCAGATGTTTAATGTCATCGATCTTTTGGTTCTCACGATGTTTTCCTTCACCGTTTCGATCAAACTTACGTAGCATATGTATAATAATAGAAATGGGACTAAAACATTAGAATGAGATCTTCCGAGAAGATATTTAGCACAGAACATTTCTAGTAATGCGAATCGAACCCGCAACAGTCAGTATCATAAACCACTGCGCCAAGAGTCAATTTATCTTTTTACAGTTGTGACTATTACTTGAAACACTTGAGTGTTATCAATGAATTATATTGATACATTATCAATAAAAAATATATATTATACAGACATAAGTGTTATTCTTCACGCGCATCTTACATAACGAACGTTTTACGTAGATTCTATTTTTCTTTTATCTGGGATGCTGTGAATTCTCCTAATTATGGGCATAAACAAACAGGCATTGTAAAATAATTATAATTAATAACACCACTCATTTTCTGAATGAGTTATTCCAAATTTTATCTTATATATATAAAATTCTCGTGTCACAGTTTTCGTTGCCATACTCCTCCGAAACGGCTTGAACGATTTTGATGAAATTTTTTGTGCTTATCCGGTATCTATGAGAATCGGCTAACATCTATTTTTCATACCCCTAAATGATAAGAGTAAGGCAGAACAGCGTTTGCCGGGTGCAGCTAGTTTTATGTATAATTGTATGTTAGACTTGCATGAAAGTTCAATAAATACAGACTCTAAAAGAGACCAAGGCAATGCAGTTTCCTTATATTTAGCTTACAGGATTTTTTACCTCAAACCTTGATTTTTAAGGTCTTGAGTACAGATTAATTATAAGTACGATTGGACGGCGACGAACGAGGTAAGTCCTACTAATATTATAAACACGAAAGTCTGTAAGTATGAAGGGATAGATGTTTGCTACTCTTTCCCGGAAAAACTGATGAACAGATTTTAAGTATATTTTTCAATAATACAGCTTTTAAATCTGAATAAGACATGAGCTATATATACTTGCTATCACTCGTGGCTTTTTCCGCGAGTGAGACCGCGTTGCGCAGCTAGTGCAATAACGGCTATAAAATGGTAGTTTAAAAATTTTGAGGATAAAAATAAATAGCAGATAGTTTAAAAAGCGCTACAATTATGGAATGAACTAAATTATCTCACTTGCTCTTATGTAGAGCGTATATAGGAAACTTATTTGGTCGTGACGTGTCCTGACTGAAGTGGGTCAAATATATGTCAAAAGGAATACAAAAAATACAAAGTATTTCTTATTACTAAATCTTTCTATCCTAAATAATATACACACATACATATATTAAACATATATATGAAAATGTAATATGAGAAAAATTTAACTCATCTTCACTTTATAAATATCATTACATAACACTTAATATATACTATGTAGTTCAAATAATCACCTGTTCGAACGGGAACCTTCCTTGCCGATCAAGCTGAGCTGCATGTGGTTTAAGGTGCTCATTACTGAAGTTCCTGATGAGATCCTGTACTTCTTTCTGCTTTTCGTTTAGCTGTGTTGTGAATGTGCGACTTGCTATCTTTTTCGTACATTGTAATAGACTAGCTAAAAGAAATTAGAATAATCAATACCCTATATATACCTATATATATATATATACATTTTTACTTGTATATAATTTTTGGTAACATTTTCTTGTTAACAAACTAATAACATAAACAAATCCTTACTAATATTAAAAATATTCGTATTTATATTTATGTTATAAGTATGTTTGGTCTTTCCTTTAATACAAAGTGTTGAAGTGTTAATGGTAGGAATTTGCATCTGGAGGTAGAAAGGACAGTAACATAGTACTGCTGTGAAACATTGTATCTCTATGTGAATCTTTTTTGACCAAGTGGTTGATACCACAGTATCAATTAAAATTATTGTAAAGTAAGAATAAGCTAGAAGTAAACTGCAGGGATATGTTGGAAATTTAAAATTTGCTAACTTAATGTCTATGGACAGAACCATTAACAATAAAAACAAACTTGTAAATTTTTATCTATAGAATTATGTAATATGCATGGACTACTGTCTCATAACGCATGGACCTTTAAAATTTGAAATAATAAAATAATTAAGCTGTAGGTATTCAAATTATTGATTTTTTTTCAATCATATGTTTTTTGAACATCCAAATAATTAAACTTAATGATTTTGTATAAGATAAATAAATAAAAGTATAACAAAAACATGAGTCTCATGAGTTTATTACTTAGACAATTAGACATAATGACCAATCAAATAAATCATTAAAAAATCATGTTTTCATCTAATGATTTTCTAAGATATTTCTGGATTATTTAATTTCAAGTATGGAAAATATTAAAAGCGCTTTCTTTATAATTGGTGAGTTATTTAAGGGAGAAATTAGATAACACGTACCAGTTGTTTTTGTTGTTTTACTAAGCGCGCCTGCTGCCATTTCGTCTCTTTAAAATTATAATACACAACTAAACCGTTTCACGAACACTCACGGAATGCTTAATATTTAACAATACTTTATGATAATGACAATTCTCAAGGTCAGAACGAATTTACTGTTTTACCCAAACTTTTGGTGAATACCTACGTAATGATATGAATAAAAGATTAAGAGTTGTAAAAATGCTTATTAGCTTTTAAATATTGTTTATGTCTTAAAATGTTATACTGTATTCACGAAAAACTGTAATAGCATTACTTGGGTTTAGAATGGCATAAAAATTAACAAAGATATGTGAAAAACGAAACCGCAATATTAAATACACTTGTTGAATGTTTATATTATTTGAATAATAAATGTCAGATGTCAATGTCAACAACTTAGTTACATTTGAACACAAATGTTGATCACTTAATGTCTCAAAATTAGACAATAGCCCTGCAGGAATGTATTCCGATCATGATTCCAATATACACTGTGACAGTATTCTCACTGTTGAAAAATTCGTTCCCTTATTGACTACTAGTATATGGCTAATTTCATAATGTCATAAATAGCCTCCGGTTTTGCACTGGGAGTACAGTGCTATATACTTATAGAGAAACTATGAATATTGCTTAACGGTATACTATATATCGGTATAGTAAGGGAGTTTCTGATGCCATAGTAATATAGTAACTTAACATAACGGAACCAACATTTTGCTAGTGTGAACACTTTAGATTATTAACTTATATACTGGTGATGAGCAATGTGCAGTGGTCGCAGTGCATATCAAAACATATCCAGCAATGTGTCAATATACAATTGACAGTAGACATTTGACAATTAATTTTGATTACTCCCTTCAGAGATCTGTTACACTTCTGTTATTTTTCAGGGATGATTAGTTTTTCTAGTTGATATAAAATCGGAATTGTAACGTGTTCAATAAAAGTATTACTGTTTCATACATGCAAGAGTATTTTTTAATGAGAAGAATATAGTGATATATTTATGTGTTGAATTGATAGAAATTACACTCGAGTTCAAAAGATAAACAAAATGACATCGATATTCGACCAGTACGAGCAAGCTTCGCAGGTCTCCCAGCGTCCCATAACAGTGTCGGATCAAATGACCTCTTCTGGATACATTAACATGCAATTAGAAGATAACACACCGATGTTTTCGAAACAAAAAATGAATTTTAATCCATCAGATTTGATTACACATGTCGCAGTTTCCAGCGACTATTTGGTGTTGGCGATGGCCAATGGGAAGCTATTTAGACTGGATTTAAAGATGCCAGATCAACACGAGGGTTAGTTATCTGTAATGCATGCATTTATACTATTAAAGTTATATTTATACTAATAAGGATAGTTTCAAGTGTATTGCCTTAGTATTATTAAGGTAAAGTAGTGGGGCCTTTTCCTTCAACAGATAACAATCACAATAGTATTTTATGCATGCAAAAATGCATATGTGTCTAAACACATTTTATGTAAAGTAAACAATTGATTTCAGAAATCCAGTTCACAAAGAGTGTTCAACCAAATTCAAAATTAACATCAATATTCCTTGATCCACTCGGTCACCACTTGCTTCTGGCTTTCGCGGCTCGAAACAAAGATGGGAGTCCGGAGTTAGTTTATCTACACCGTAAGAATAATAAACTGAAGTCTGTGAGTAAGTCAAGGAATTATGAGGTGACAGAAGTTGGGTGGAATTATGAGAATAAATCGACCACAACGACTGGCCCCATTTTGTTGGGAACCTCACAAGGCCATATCCTCGAAATGGAGCTGGAAGCGGAGAGTGATAAGATGTTTGCAGCTAGCCAGCAATATTGGAGACAGGTATGACAATGTCTGCAACTGATTAATGAATGCTTTAAAATTAATGTTTAATCACAAGGTCTAGTAATAGTGTTTAAAATCAATGAATTGTTAGAAATATGTAAAAGTAATAAATCTTTTTTTATCTTTTTATTTAGTAGAACTGGTAACCACCAGAGTTTTTCTCAGCCAAAACATAGTATAAATACAACATAAGTTAACAACTTATGACACGATTTTATACATAGCTACAAATTTTACAATATATTATATTCGTATGCATTGATATATTACTCTCTTATATTGAATGTTTTAACATTATGTTTAATGTAATCAATTATAACTTACAAGCTGCCTAATTACTTACCCATATATGGAGGGAAGGAAGTTGATGGATTGGTAATAGAAATTTATTTATTATATTAAGTGCTATAAATATGGCAGTCGAGCATGCTTCATCATTAATTGGGCTAGCTTGTGCAGAGAATGTGCTATACCCCCACAGAAGATTAGTGAAACAGTAGCATGTAAACGCTCACAGTGAGATTGAGGGCCGGATGCTTGTAACCACACCTATCCCACCTATCCAATTCTTATTTTCTGTTGTCAATCTTATCTTTATCCCCATTATCTTAACACGCTTACATTTGCTTACCATTAGTTGACCCAGCTTGATTGTCCATGCTAACATGAACAAACAATCATGAATCCTAAAATCATTAAAAATTATCACAAAAACTAATTTGTTGTAAAAGATTGTAATAAAGTCCTGTATTAGAACTGAATAACTATAATAATAGATATAATTATAACTGAATACTTAAATATAGTATGTGTTTTACATGGCATATCAATTTCCTGCAGATTTTCGACATCGGCAAAGGTGCGGACACACCAATCACAGGTATACAGTTCCACAGAGTCAACAATACGAGCAAATACTTCATATTCGTCACGACGCCCACACGCCTCTACCAATTCATTGGGCACGCAATGATTTCGGACGAGAAGCCGTCGCTACAATCGATATTTCATTCATATCTGACCACACCGGAGACGGGATTCCAAGAAATACCATCCACATTGAAATATTCGAAATTGCAGTTCTATTTCGATAAGAACAGCAACCCTAAAACATTTGCTTGGCTCACTGAACCTGGGATCTTTTATGGCCAGGTAAATATGAGTTTTTTAAGTGGAAAAATAGCAATTCTCTTATATTTAAATGAATGTTTCGTCTTTATTATTTCTGTGTCATTTTGATGTATATATCTTATTGCGACTAAGCCCGACATATTTAATGGACATCCTATATCCTTTCTTGAATATCAAACTCTCTTTGTAAAAATCATTCAAATCACATAAGAATTATGAAAGAAGACAGACACACAGAACTAAATATAGCTAAATATAGAGCTTCGTATTTATAATGTTAGTATGGATTACTTCAACATAATTCATTTTTTCTTACAGTTGGATCCAACATCACAACAAAATTCCAACTCGCTCTTTACCCAAAGCGAACTCATCAATTACCCGTCTCAAAAAGACGGCAAAGAGAAGACACCCCTCTCCTTTGTGTTAACTGAATTCCACGCTTTACTCATGTATTCAGACAGAGTAAAAGCGGTATCACTTCTCAACCAGGAATTGGTTTACGAAGATCGATATTCCGAAATTCATGGCAAATTGAAGAACATAGTTAAAGATCCAGCTAGACGAACCATTTGGGCCGTCACAGACAAAGCAGTATTCCGATACAAGGTGAACAAAGAAGAAAGGAATGTGTGGAGGATATATTCTGACAAAGAACAGTTCGATCTGGCGAAGGAATATTGCCAGAATAATCCAGCATTCATTGATATTATTAACGTAAAACAAGCTGATTTGCTATTTGCAAAGGGAGATTACGAAAAGAGCGCCGAAGTATTCGCGGAAACGCAGAGCAGTTTCGAGACCATCTGTCTCAAATTTCTCGAAGTGGACCAAATTAATGCGCTAAAAGTATACTTGGGCAAGCGATTGGAAGCCTTAAACGATGATGATAAGACTCTGATTTCCATGATTGTGATCTGGTTGACTGAACTGTACTTATCTCAACTTGGATCGTTGAGGCGTTCAGGGAAAGAAGATTCGCAGGAATACCTTCAGATCCAAAGCGATTTTGAGGTGTTGCTCCTTCAGCCGAAAGTTGTGCAATGTATGCAGCATGTGAAATCAGTTGTGTACGACCTGATGTCGTCTCACGGAGACAAACAGAACCTTATCAAGTTGACGGTGATAAATGAGGACTACGAGAATGTGGTAGCTCAGCACATATACAAGAAATCGTTTTTGGAAGCGCTAAATATGCTGCAATCGTTAAAGAAACCGGAACTTTTCTACCAATTCACGCCAGTTTTGATGGAGGAGACGCCTAAGAATACGGTAGACGCTCTGATAGCGCAAGGCCCACGGTTGAGTCCATCGAAACTTCTGCCCGCATTTTTATCCTGCGAAAATGATGAGAAACACGCGTCAGAAATAGCCCGCTATTTGGAGTTTATGGTGCAGAACTATAATGTGAAAGATAAAGCGATACACAATTATCTGTTGACGTTATACGTGGAGAGCGACAAGCCGGCCTTGATGAGGTATCTGGCGCGGCAGGGACAGGATGTTACTATGGTGAATTACGATGTGCATTATGCTTTGAGGTAGGCTTTTTTTAACTTTTTAACTTTGTCTTCATTTAAATTGTTATAATATTATGTCTATAATTATTTGTAATTCATATAGTTCTTACGCATTCAAGTCTACTTTTCTTATATTAAATCTTATTAATAGTTTGTACAACACTTAATATATTGTCTGAGCCTGTATCGTTAACTGCTTGTTGCTGCCTGCATGCTTTTTAATTAATTTGTTAAAGGGATAGCCTGGTAACATTTCTAGATTATGTCGTGAGAACGGTCTTTCGGAAGCGTGTGTCACGCTGTCAGCCCTCCTGGGGCTTTGGGAGGCCGCACTAGAGCTGGCCCTTAGCGTGGACATAACACTTGCTAAGAGTGTAGCCGCAATGCCTGATGATGCTGGCACGCAGAAACGTTTGTGGCTTGGTGTTGGTATGTGGATATGTTTTTATTTAATTAAATATATAAAAGATTACTTGAATTTTTTAGTCTCTATAAGATTAGAAAAAATTGTCTACATTTAATTAAAGCTGATGAGTTTGTTTGTTGGTTTGAACCCACAAAGAAACCTTCGAGAATTCTAAGTGCTATAGGCTATTTATATACTATGGCTGAAGCTCCTAAACCGCTGTTTTAAATATAATGACTGACACAGAAATGTTACAAGTTTAGTCACTTTGTTAACCGTCTGTCATATAAGTATAGGAAATCCATCTTACATAAAATGTAGTAAAATTGCATAAAGTTTTTTTTAATATTCACTGTAAATATTTCAGCGGAGCACATAATAACAAAAAATCAGGATATAAAAGAAGCGATGGCTCTGCTAGAGGAGTGTTCCCTCATCAAGATTGAGGACATCCTGCCGTTCTTCAGCGATCTCACCACCATAGACCACTTCAGTGAGCCAATCTGTCAGAGCTTGGAGGCACGTTGACACTATAAATATTCCTCTCATTTATCTGAAGTAACTGTAAAAGATAATAACTATAGGTATATAGCTATTATTAGTAAAAAAACAAGTAGACAAAATTAAGATTTTCAGTAAAATTAATATCATCTTTTTTGTAGTCTTTTGAAAAAGGAATTAAAGTCCTTATATTAACATTTACAATATTTTAGTAGACTTATAATAATAAGAAGTGAAAATAAAGCAAATTTTAATATTATTTCCAGGAATACAACAATCAGATAGAAGAACTTAAAGTGGAAATGGAGGATGCGACGAAATCTGCTGAATGCGTAAGTACATTTACTTATATTTACTTATTAAATTTATATTATGCGCCAATACTCATTTACTCATTTAACTGGAAGATAAAATTTTTAAGTTTTGTTTATTTGTTTTCTATCTAATATCTTAACAATTTACAAGTCACAGTTTGGCCTGGGCAGTCACTTAACCTAATTGAAATTATATAAACTATTCTATCCCTTAAGTGGCTTCTAACTGCGCATAGTATGCAAATTTTAGTTTTTAGCGGACAAACAATGTAACACATAATTAACATATATTAAGACGAATCTCTTAGCTTAAGTTGTTGACACTAAACTTTTTTTTTTGGTTTAATCCCAATTCATTATGTATTGACGAACACCATAGACTAATACGTATGACAATTGGCAGGTGCGCAATGAGATCCAGTCGTTCCGCAACCGGTCGGTGCTGGTGTCGGTGGCGGACGTGTGCCGCGTGTGCGACATCGCGCTGCTGCTGCGCCCCTTCTACCTGTTCCCCTGCGCGCACCGCTTCCACACCGACTGTTTGCTCGCGCACATACAGCCTGCGCTGCGTGAGTACACCCCCCCCCCTCCCTCCTCCCCCCACAGACACACATACACACGAATTAAATCCATCCATTTAAACTGGGCCAAAATCGATCCATAAAACAACATAAAAACTTACAGGCAAAGCTGATAAAAGCGTATTAAAAATATTTTCATATATGATACTAGCTGCGCCCCGCGGTTTCACCCGCGTTAGTCCGTATCCCGTAGGTATATTGGGATAAAAAGTTGCCTATATTTTATTCCAGTTGTCCAGCTGTCTACGTAGCAAATTTCATTGCAATCGGTTCAATAGGTTTTGCGTGAAAAAGCAACACATCCTTACAAACTTTCGCATTTATAATATTTGTAGGATAGCATCAAAGTATGAACAACCAATTTTGAACTATCAAATTCCATTCCCAGCTCCAGCCCGGCGCAACAAATTGGCCGACCTGCAGCGACAACTCGCCGTGCTGTCCAACATCGAGCTGTCCACGGTGACATCCAGCGGGCTGCCGCTGCGGGAAGTGCTCCGGAACGAGATAGACGACATAGTCGCCAGCGAGTGCGTGCTGTGCGGGGAACATATGATATCCTGCATAGACAAGCCGTTCATTGCGGATGAGGATTGGGACCGGGTTATGAAGGAGTGGGAGTGATAGTGTTGTGTATATCAGTGAATGATGAAACTAAGTTTGTGTTTCGTTAGGACAATACTGCGTTATGTGGAATATTCTGCTACAGAATATTTTTTGATGTTCCGCTTTGAGCTAGAATGTGCTTTAGGTTAGAGATGTCACTGTAAAATTGTAAACACCATTAGATTACACTCTGTTTTCTAAAAAGCAAACTTTCAAGTATAGGTGTATGTATCATAATTTAGAAACAGTTTGCAATCTCACAAGATGTACTCTTAACAGTTTCATGATTATAGGGGGCGATACACTCTCTAATGAGTGCATGCAATATCAAATATCAAAAACATATTTCGTGATAATAAAATCGTCACTAAGACATAGTTATTAGTAGTCTTATGGATAATGGCATTTGAATTCAAAACCCGTTTGTGATATGGCTATTGTGGCTTAGATCCAGTGAAGGATGAGATAGTGGCTTATTAGAACGATTCGTATATTATAATGTGTATTAAGATATACTAAAAGAGCCTTTAGTAAAATTTGTGTTATTATTGTATAAAGAAACACATCATAAAAAAATGTGATCTATTGCGAGTTATTTTTAAACCTTTTTGTATGTATTACTAATTTCATAACGCATAGATTTCAGTTGATCTGTGTATTATGTAAGATTAGAATATTTTAAGGCTAAGACTGATAAAATACATGTTTAATATGATGTTATCTCATAAAGATTTTTTTAATTCATTTATTTAATTCTTTTAGGATGTGTTATGATTTGAATGACACGATTATTAACAAAAGTTAAAATAATGTGTTTTGTTTTCTCGTAATTATATAAGATATTATTATTATATTTGTATAAATGAAATAATTGTTATAAGCTGTGATTTAGTTTGATTCATATATACTTTAATATATCATATGCAATTAAATTGCGTTTTATTATATAACTTAAGTTGTCCAACCGCTGCTTCGCTCGAGTTGGTAACAAAACTTTATTCTTGTATTTTCAGACTAGGTGCGACTGTCTCATTTAATATTTTATAAAGATATTTTAATTGGAAACCTCTTTTTTAAGACCTATCCATTATCCAATGACAATGAAAAAAAAATATAGTTGTATTCGTCCTCTTGTTACATGCATGGATAGCCAAAAAATATTTTTCCAAATAAAATGCAGCCTATTTAGGAAAAACATATTGGTCTATATACACTATATAGTTATGTCAATATCTGTTCAGTGGTTTCTACGAGATTGACGCACATACAATTAGAAAAAAATTACTCATCATTGTCTTGAGAGTCCTATAAAAAACATCCTACATAGCATTATCACTTAAAAATGTCTATTTAATAATATTATATTCGTATTCACTGAAGCGACGGAGATAACATCCTTCAAGTTGGTAGCGCTGTTATAGAAATGTTGCAGTAGCTTTACAAGATAACTTTCACTCTTACAAGGGAATATAAATAAAAGCCGGTATGCAAATTCATAGTTTATTGAGAAAATGTTGTTATCACATGCGATAAACAATAAATTATTAAATATTAGGATTTAAATAACAGGAGACCATCAAATCCTAGCGGATAGCATCTGCGTCACAATAATAAAAACTTATAATTTACAAACATAAACAATGTGTTGCAACACTGGTGACAAGCGCAGGCAAAGGGTGATATCGGATGGACCGTGCGCCGTATTCTTGTATCTACAAAAATTCACTAACGCAAACTAAATTTATTGACTAGCAGCACCATCTACTTCCATCGCTTCCTTGTCACCCTTAGCGTCTACTTGCATTGTCTCTATTTTATCTACATTTTCTTGCTTATTGCTATCCTTTTCGTTATCTACACTACTTTTCTCCGCTTCCTTGTTATCTTTCGCCGTTTCCTGGTTCGCCGTCTCTTTGACGTCTTTAACATTCTTGTCTTTGCTCTTGTCGCGCTTCTTTACGACTTTCGTTACCTTTTTGGGGCTTTTCTTTTCAGTGGCTTCTTTTTGTTCATTCGGCTTTGTATCTGGTTCGGGGGTTTTAGTGTCTTTTGGCCGTGTATCCGCCACTTGTGGTTGTGTTGCTTCATTGGCTGGTTCAGAATCAACTTTAGCTGGCTCTTGTTTAATATCAGTCGCAGCTGCAAGCTCGGGTGCAGTAGGCTCAGATTTATCAGCGTCTGGCTTGTTTTCAGCTTCCGTAGGTTTTGCAGACTCAGCATTAGACGCTTCTTGAACGTTCTGGACTTCCTGTGCCGGCTGCTGATCCACTTTAGCTTCCTCATTGACTTCTTTGTTCTCCTCTTTCATGTCAACATCCCCATTTTGTACAGATTCGTGTTCGGCCGCCTTTTCATCTGCAGCCTGCATTTCTACATCCTGTGGTTGAGGAGTCGCGTTACCCTTTTCAGCTTTGGCCTCTAACACGGCTATACATTTTTGGATACACTTGATGGCCTCCTTCCTCGCCTGCCGGATGTTCTCTTTGCCGTCCGTTTCTATGTTATCTAACTTTATGAGATTCCTGGTTAACATCTCATCTAGGTATAGATACTTTTTGTCTTTTTTGGTGCCGGTGAAGTTTTCGACCTCGGTCATGAGGTTGAGGACGTCGGTTTGAATACTGAGGATCAATGTGATCGGGTCGTTGGGGGCAGGTTTTTGTGGGGGCGCCTGGGGCGCTGCCTGCGGCGGCGTCTGTGGCGGCGCGGCCTGCTGCGGCGGAGACTGGGTGGCTCTTTGGGGCGAAGGCTGCTTTGGCTGTGGCTTGGACGGAGGTGCAGCCTGGTCGTGATACACGGGCACTTTCACGAAATGCTCTTCTGGGTGCATCTGCGGTTTGGGAGATTGCGATCTCTGCGGCGACGCGCCTCTAGCGAATGCATTCTGTGGGTACATCTTCTGTTGAGTGAACGGCTGAGGTCCCTGTCTGAAGCCTTTGTTGAACGGCGTGCCGAAGGATCTGGAGAAGTTCGGAGGATGGTGGAAGCCGTGTGGAGTGTCATCGGCGAAATACTGTTCTCTATCGACGTGAGGTTGCGGGGGAGGTACGTAGGTCTGCTTCGTTTCACCGAAGTGAGTTCCATGATCGACGTTCTTATTTATCACTGGCTCATCTCTGCCTTCTACGAATATAGGTATATGTCTAACGTTAGAGGATTGCTCCTGCTGAGGCGAGTGTTCCTGCGGGTGTCCACTCATTCTGCTGTTCGCTGTTCTGTTATCGGGCGGCGCTGACATCGACCTGTGTGTTCTGTCTTCACCATCAACTAGACTGGGATCAGCTGGGCTCTTTTGGCCGAGATCGACTGTGTTCCTTAATCCGTATTGTGGTAGCTGCTGCTCTTCTGTCTGTGAGGGTCCGGGGTTCTGTTCAGTCTGTGTGGCCGCGGTTTGCTGCTGAGGCGATTGCGGCTGTGTCGGCGACGGAGGCTGCTCCTCCCGGGAACCGAACCTCCTGTTCCAATGTGAGGGGAAGTGCTCTCTGAACTCTGGCGGTATGTCGTCGAAGGGGAATCTGTCGAAGCCGCCGAAACTGTCTCCAAAATCTGCAATAATGAAACGCTTTGTTGAAACACCTGTAAAACAGGATTTGATCGTTTAATAACAACCAAATACTGAATCGTAAATCCTTCTACTTCTGTTGTTCTTGATATAGCATTGACAAAGAATTACACACACTATCTCGATATATGATAATAATAGATTGTGCACACAGAAAAAAAAACATAATTGATAAGTGATAACGCATTATCATTTTATCACTTTTTTAAATTCTACTTTTGATGGAACTAAGCATTTCAAATCTCAAGTCTAATAGTATTTCGCTGTCAAAAAGATTAAGACCTAGTCTATACACGTACCGTCAGTCGCGTCCTGGCTGGAGGGCCTGCGTTTCCTCGCCCACGTGGCCGGCCGCTGGCGGAGTCGCGCCGCTATGTCGGGGTGCCGCGCCGCGAGTTCGCTCCACGCGCCGCTGCCTTCGTCCTCATCAAACGGGAAGCCGCGCTGGAATTAAATGCGGTCTGTTAGATATATTTGAACAAGAGTACCTACGAAGTTTACATTGCGTATTGGATCGAACAGTATTGAGAATTTGTAATTTTGCCTATTAATTATTTGCGCGTCGGGTGGTCTTGCCCTCATAGAAAGTCTGTACATTATCTTTATTCAAAAAATATTAGCCTATCTAACTATGCTTAGCTCAATTAAAGTAATAATTGTGTTATAAATGCAAAAGTTGTCTATTATCTACAAACGACAAATAGCTCATAAAAACATATCAATAATGCCCATTTCCATATGGAGACTGAGCAGATATACTTATCTCATACGGTAAATCTATAAGAGTTTAATTAATAAAACGAATGTATCGATTACATGAAACATTGTAAGTAAACTCGATATGACACCGGTTGCCCAATCGAACATGCACCAGAGAAAATAAATTAAAAATATCACCCAAATATGATATTGTATCTTAATTTACCAATTCGCAAAAGTAAACGGTCGGGAAGTATAAATTATCAATATTGCGTTGATACGTTCAAATTATACGTTTGGTACGAAATAATTATATGCCATTATGATTTTTATTGTCCACGTATAAGGTCGAAAATTATGCAAATAACACTCGATCGTGTTGTCCAATGAACTTGTAATTGAGAAGAGATACCCAAAAAGGGCGGGCGAGGCCGCGGGCCGGCCTTAGTCAGCCAGCGCTTTCGTATCTTGTTGAATAAAGATGTAGGTGATAAATATTAATTGTGACATACCCAACTTGGGTGACGATCATCGTGAAACTTTGTAGGGTATGCATGGATATATAAACGTATGTACGTACATAATATAGTTCTAACTTTTACCAATTGCAGGTAGAATGCAAGTGTATGGAAAATTGAGGGCCATATTCAATATAAAGTTTCCCGCGATACTTTACATTTAATATAAAATCACCATTGTATTTACCTTTCGATTTATGCTTTAATTGACCTTGTTTTAAAACTAACTTAGAAAGTAAAATTTTCAGTAAATCGAATAAACACTTTCTAATAAACTAATATATGGAAAGAGATCAATGTCCTAAACAAAATATATCAAACATTCCGGATGCAAACATAACAAATTCAAAACAGTTAACTTTCTTAAATATTTCAAAACATTTTTTCTCGCACAACCAATGACGTCACATCGTGTCACATTAGTTGCATAACAAAAAATATTAAGAATCATCACGAAGCGCCTTCGCATAAACAAATAATAATTACGATGCAGAATAAAAAAGAATCTTCCAGAACACATTCGAACAACAAACGATCGTGTATTCTGAGAAAATCGCATTTACTAACAAAAACAACGTGGGCGGTATTAGCAATACAAATGCAAAGACGCTGATTACAATAATGTGTCAATTCACGACTTCTGTTTAATTGAACGTGTAACACGCGTCACCAGCGACACTTATAACTTGTCATAGCTCTCGATAATAATAAATGAACATTGAGCGATTTGCATAATGGCATAATTTAATACCCCGTCAATATGATCAAATTAAATTTAGACAATTACATCCATCATGATCTTCAGTAAACAATGATATTTACTCCGAACAAATACGTTCAAACAACATTTTAATGTAAATCGCTACATTGTATAAAACAAAGTCGCTTCCCGCGTCTGTATGTATGTATGTATGCTTAGATCTTTAAAACTACACAACCAACAAATAAAAAAACCATCAAAATCCGTTTAGTTACTAATACAAACGCGACAATTGTGTTTGTTTGTTTGTTCATTCTTTCACGCAACGACGAATCAATTCTATGATATGACTATGAAGTCTGTCAGAAGATAGATATGAGGCTGGAGAGTGATGTTGAATACTATTTGACGAGGAAACATCTCATTCCCATAGGGATTTCCTTTGACTGTGCAGGCGCAGCCGAGAACGAGAAGCCATCAAATTAAACCCTTCACGATCTGCGTCGTCAAAAGCTAATTTGAAGAAGATTACTACGAGACTTCATTGAATATAAATATAAAGATCGGATATTGCTGAACACGATTCGATGTTAATAGTGTCACGTATTAAACGAGTTGGCACTAGCTATTTACGATTCCAATTAGCACTATTTGCTGTATTACGTGATATGCTTTTTACGGGTACGGGTTAATCAATTCATAAATATGTTCCATCTAAACGATTTTATTCTATTTCGTTTTACATTGTAGGTTAAAAGAAAGTGAATATTCGAAACCGTCGATAATTCTTCACGTGGTAAAATTAAAATTAGTGATGAAAGTGTAGAAAGTAGACGTCAAAATTACATATTTCCGAAACATGACAGTTGCAGTGTTATTTATTACACGTCATTTAAATTTGTCTTTTTAATAAAATAGCGATATTTTGTCAACAAATCCCTTCTTGGCATTTTAATTACCTAACACTTTAAAAGAACCATGAATACAAAAGCCACCGTATACAATATGACTGTAAACTCGAAAGATCTACCGAGAGCTCATCACGCCACGGCAAAAAATAAATGCCCATAAAAAAGCATATACACAATACCTTTCATGAGATTGCTCGAACGTTCAAGTTTTTGCTATGTCGTTGATTCACGGATATTATTTAATCTGTTGCCGATTGTGGCCGGTGGGCGGTGACATCACCCCGTGTGGGACACGGCGCGTCACGCCGAGACAACGCGATCGCGATCAAACAATAATAGAACCGGCACGTGTCACGTCTCGTGATATGGGCCACGTACTGGAATGGTTTCTAAATTGTCAATATTTACCTTGGCGGAAATCACCACCTTGGCCTACAGGGTGAAGAAAAACTGAATGAGAATAGAAGAGGTTTACGTACAGTACAATAAAACAATCCGTCAAAGGTGTCCGAGAATCTAGTACACGTTCTTATATACTTTTAAAATAAACTTTTCATACATTAATTTGTAATTATAATTCTATGCCACCTACTAAAAGCTTCGTCAATACTACTAAATTCTCTCTCTATCTCTATGTATCTCATTATGCTTTTTATCTTTTCCCTGGTTGCCTAAAAGAGATCACTTCTAAGAGATAAACCAGCCTAATCGAGTGTCTTTTTAGTCCAAATTATTTAAGGTTTCTTTTATGTACAATGTGTTTTAAGTCGAATAAATAAATCTTCAATATCTAACGTTAAGACAGCTTATACCGTTAAAACAGCCATGAAGCAGCATTAGGTACACCTTGATCAAAAAAGGTAAATCTCCGAGAAGCTGTTTACGTTGACAATCATATAAGTTATAACTACGATACATCATGTGAACGACCAATAGCGCACGCACATTATTATCAGAGTTGAGTAACAGCTAATTAGTATACACGCTGAATATTTCGCCAAACACATGTGAGCAGAGTCATTGACCGGAGCCAGCACATCATTTGCGACGGTCTTCGATACGATGTAATGAAGAAACGGCGATGCGTTAATAAGAAAATAAAAATATACTTTGTCCGACAGATATAGAAGTGAATCATGCTAAAAAATATGCTGGAACTAAAACACACTACCTCAAAATACATAATACAATTCATCATCGCCAACGACACAAGTATTATTATGCATTTACTTAAGGAAACTGGAAATATCGCTGGCGGATATGAAATAATTCATCTATCACAGTACCATTTATCTTAATCAACAGGCCTAATGATCTGAATATATCATTACACTGCATATCCGGCGAGTAGGCATCAACTAATGGTCTTTTCTGATTTCGTCACCTATGTTATTGGATCAGATTTTAATGCGACAGAACGACCCTGGTGTTGTCTGTACAAAATCAATAAAGATTTAAAATAAGCGTTTGATTTACATTATAAATAAAATTTGCCGCACTAATACGATTATTAAGTTATGGAGATTGTTTCAATCATAACAAATATCATACATATTGTATCGATTTGGATGAAACTGAGAACGACACCCAGGATGTTGGTTAAAAACTAACAAAAAATATACTGAGGTTGATAACAAAACAAAAACATACAAGAAACTACATTCATCCACGTAGAATAAAAGGATGCATCTAAAACTCCCGAAACATTTTTCAGACTTGGAACACCGCACGCAGTTAATTCATTGAAATCTGCTGCACATATCCGGTGATTTAGATTAAGAAATGGTCAGATTTCACGTCGTCGCCATATTAGCGCTTATCAAGTAGGCGGCATGTGACGCATTTGGACGGCTAATACCGTTTATGTATCGCCGATATTTTTCCTTACAAGTGGGATGACATCATCGAGATAACATAAAACGATAATGTTTGCGAAATCGACAAAATGATCTTTTAAACTTGTTTCTTTTCATGTTATGACATTAACTGTCAGTTTTTAGGTATAGATCTTCATTTTGCAAATATCCCAATCGTGTCTCAATGTATTGATGGTAGTTTTATCAACATCGCATGTGGCCGATAAGAGTAAAATAATAGCCAAACGCTTCCTGTTTTTGCTCAGAGGTAATTTTGAAGACTAATGTTGTTGGCGTCTTCCAAGAACGACAAGAAATTGTTGGTAACCCATGCAGCTGTCAATGACTTGACTTAATAAACGTTTATATATAAGAAGCTAAGAACTATTGTACAACTTCTTGACCATCGAAAGACTAACATATCATGCGTTGTAGAAAAATCAAATGCTGACTGGGTATTTAATAATAACTAGGACTCAACGTTTGCACAGGCGTCTCTCTAATGTAAACATAGAGTGCAATAAAACTCTCTACTTCACATGTCCATAAAAGTGAAGTCAATAGAAAACTTATACGCATACAAGAACATGGACGTAAGAGAAATCTGCTTCTAAAAAAAAAAAACATTAATGAAACATTTTTAGTCTATTTCTCACCATTTTTCTGCTTTGTAGATGGTATTACCTCTTGAAGTATATAATTCATTTCACGGATTAAATTTCACTTTCAATCAAAACAATATAAATATAAACACAATCACGATGGTATTTGATCTGATCTAAAGGTCAGGAAAGACGAGAAGTTCATAGCATTACATATTATTGCAGATATCAAAAGCGCATTCCTGAACGGTGATTTAACATCACCGAAACGAAAATCATAACCCCATATCTAATCGCGCTATTAAAACTGATGTAACCGGAGTCTGTTCCGCAATATTGAACGCGTGCTGGCAGTAATTGTGCCGAATTTAGAAACATCCAGTGATAAATAATGCAGACGCGGAATCATAAGCCGAATTATCTTTGAGAGAGCCTGTGGGTTATGTCTTTGAATCCGGGGTTATCGTACGTTCCGTTTTAGTCCAGTTCGTGGTTATTTTAACTCGATTCAAAGAGATCTATTATGAGAGTCTCTATATGAATATTTTTATCTTTTTCTGAATTGTCTGAATTCTTCGCGACATACGTTTTAAAATTTGAAGTGGCATACAAAGTGTAAATTAAAAGAATGCATAAAAAATGTTATTATTCTTATTTATTGCGACTTATTTTGTGAAACAGGAACTCTAGTTCTATAAAAGCATATTTCTTATTTTATTTATCTACTTAGACATTCAGTCTTTTGATGAAGTAAGTTTAATAGTTATGTCCGAGAAAAAGTTAACTTTCTAGCATTTCTAGGAGAATAGAGAAAGTCTATAAGCTCTTTTGCCTTACAGAATAATCGATAAGGCGCTTTACCTAGACGTGCAAATATGTCCTTAGCCACGGTCGTGCAGTCATAGTTTTCTAAAAGTTTTTCGCTTAACCTATTTTCCTTGAAACATGATTAAATTTCTTTATTCGCTTTAAATTTTACATTATCATATAATACATGTTCTTGTATTTGTGCTTTTCATACATAATATTTGTTTAAGATTCAGTAGAGCTGTGCGCGTTATGCTCGAACAAAGAAACAAATAATCTTCTGCTAAAATCACATCACATTTCATTATAAAGTCCAAATTAAAAATTAAAAATCGCACATCGGCTTAAGTTCTATATAATCGAAAAAAAAACTTCATTTCCGCATTCATCAAGTGCTGAATTTATTTTCGCATGTAAGTACCAACATTCATATAAATGCCAACAGAAATTGACTATGTTTTTTTTTTCGTTCTTACATCAATTTATTCGATATTACATTTGCAATTTAACGAATAACTTCCGCGAAACCTTCGTGCGCTTTCTATATTTTATCTATGGCCTCTACAAAGGCCACGTTAGTGAAATACGGTGGTGGCACATCTATAAATGGTGTTTCGATAACAGCTGCGCGTGCGACGGTGACTCAGTACGGGGCGTCGAATTATTTACATCGATTTGATGTTTTCTTGAAGTAAATAAACAGAAGCTTGTTCGAGTGTGAGCAAACGATTGCAGTAGCGTGAATTTGATATGTATAAATTAAACTCATATGAACACAAAGCTTTTACTTCTCCCGTGCCCTATTTAGAGTGCTTGAGAAACCTAAAGTTTTAGGCTAATAATATAAAGTACATTTTAAATTTCAATGCCAGGTCGTGTATTTTGGATTAATACACATCATGACACATACATTTTGGCAAAACACCAATTTTAGAAGTGGGGAATATTAAAAATGTAAACAACCAAAAGTAAAATGTATGAATGACGAGAGCGCAGCATTCGTCGACAGGTGGACGGGGTAATTTTGGCCAAATTTGTAATTGTATTATATTTAGAAACATTTATTCACACCTAAAAATAAAAAGTGCAACAAACTAAGGTAAAATGTCTTAAAACACATTGGATAATACGGGTCTTAATCGGGCAAAAGTTTAAAGTCAAATCGATACCCTTGATAATTATAAAATTATGAATGAAGTTACGGATAGCGATAACAGAATCGAAACACAAATCGATTATATAGCGTTGTCACAAACTGCTGTTCTTGCATCGTAATGGAATTATCAGATGAGGAATCGTCAACGCAGGTGAATAGCTTAACAATGATATTGATAATAAAGTTTCAATAGCTATATATCTTGAATAAAATAATTAATTAATTGATAGATGCCTTTATTGTACATCCTGATGTGAAATATTTGCACAACTTGCGACTTCAAACCTTATAATTTATAAGTGTGGGTTGTTGCAGGCTTCTAAATGCCAATGACTTAAGTTAAATGTTAATTTCGGCAACATCAATACCTGTTTCGTGTTCACACCTCCAGTTTAATTTATAATACCTAATTAAATAATTACGGGAAATCCGCGGACAATAGATGGATTTGTTCAAATGAATTAAAAATCAATTTAGTTATAATTTCCAAATATAGAACCTACCTCATTCGCGCTCCCATGATACTCCGGCGGTTTATCAACAACAACTGGAGATTCCATATTTAAACAATAAACACAACTGTTGCACAAATAATCACTTCACTGCGATGTATATGGGAATGAAATGTCACGCACGTATCTCTCTGGTGTCTCGACAATAACTGAGCGTAGTGGCAGCCCGCGAACAGTTTTATAGAAACGCGACGGTTTCTAGAAGCGTCTCGGTGGTTCGAGAGGTGCGTGGTTGTAGAGACTACGACAAGCGATCGATTCACTGCGCCTGCCCGCTATACATCGCTGTGCTGGGAGCGGCGCAGATGTTTCATGTAAACGGACGCAGCAATGGGTTACAAATGTGCAACAGTTTTGTTTTTTATTGACGCGTGCAATGTAGTGTAAGAGCTAGTAAACATTATTTCCAGTAAATTGGATTTACATAAAATTACAAATGATCGTCATTTTAAATCGACAGTAAAAACTAAAATCGCAAAAAAACTAATATTGATGGTATGCACAGGATTATTATCTTACACATTCTGACTTTGTTATGGCCCGTCGTCGATAAATTTTAATAAATAGTTCATTAACATAGTTACGATGCTTGTTAAACTAAGATGATAATATATTTTGACTTCCTCAACAATAGTAACGCTCAACCTTGTTTATTCACTAACTCGATATCCCACGCACAACAACCTCAGGGTCGCTTCCCCAACTTTTGAATGAATCAAACAAATCACCTTTGCCAATCGTTTATTTGTTGTTCATTAGGCAGCAATCATGCTTCATTTGGGTATAATTTTCATCTTGTACTCATCATGCATTACATTTTAAAAATTAAATAACCAGAACAATTCATTCGCTAGCTCTTACTCCAGCCTGCGCAGTGAACCATCGAATATTCCAGTAAATTTTCTATAATCGGATTTCTGCTAACAAAAGCATATAAAGCGGCGGTACTCGACAGTACTTTTATAAATACGGTTTTGCACAATACTATTTCGAAACGATAGTCACGTATAAATTATGTAAGGGTAAAACTAATGGAAAAAACACGAACTGGAAGCGAAAATTGTAAATTTTATTGATCAAGTATTTATAATGGTTAATATTTTCATGCGTATGTAAATAAACGGATATGCAAAGACGATTAAGTCCAAACAGCATTAGATTTTTATGGATCTGTGTTCAGTCAATCAATTAACGGAGAAATATTTTTTAAATAAAAACTTCATTCATTGAATTTCTTACAAGGGGATGAATGAAGAATGTTATTTGTATATCCCATGAAGTATTAATGAAACATTGTAATTTGTAACAAACAAAGTAATCAATTAACAAAAACTGTATGCAATTATCAATTATCCATCCCCGATTGTTTTCCAAAACGATGAAGACGAGACAATATTTATTACGAAGATCCATAAAGGCACCACAGAATCCCGACACGGCTCTCACGCGCATGATACGAATTGCATTGCAATGTTTTCAACATTTTTTGTCCAGGAAGTGGAATAACTTATACCTAAGAGGCACGGTGTAACGGAATTGTGTTTTTTGTCGTTTAAATTATTAACATTGTAAAAGGCTTGATGTATATATTGCTGATAATGAACTCTGAAGGTCCGCGACCATCTTCGAGAGGATTAAGACGACAGCGGATTATAGTCATAATTAATATTATTTAAAAAACAGGGAATCAACGAAATTGACACACTTACTCTTATACAGAGTATATACGTAGAGAAATTATTTAATCGTGGAGATCCTAATCAGATAATAAACTCATAAAATTGTTGTATTGTCACTGATCCTCGATAAGTGGACAAAGTTTGAATAAATATGTCCCTTTAAGGTGGGTCAATATCGTGTCTAAAGAAATCAGTTACATAAATACATATAATACATCATTTTAAAAGTTGATGCATTCTGTAAAACTTTCTAAGGTATTGATGAAATTTATCAATCAAGTTAAAGTTCATCAAAAATTCATGTGAAACTAAATTATTTGTCTAGGAACATTGGGTTTAATTTTCAGAGAGCTCCCAATTTCTTGACAACTTAACAATTTTTAATTATTTTAAAATTGATCGAATGTTTAATGCTATTAAGAACTAAAAATTATCAATGTCATTTTCCTAGTGCTTAATATCAAAAGCTTCACTGTAGTCTTTTGTATTTGCTAGTTTTCTCTAAATGCGCCAATTCTGCGCAATTTAATGCAAATACCTAAGTTGGTACAACCATTGGTATGTCACGACACGAAATTCATAATATAACGACCTAACTTACAGTAGATATAAACATAGATGTATGCAGTGCCATGAAATTCGAATAATTGTCGTCACATGTTTATATTCCTTGTGACCAATTATCAGCAAACATATAAGTTCACTCCGATTAAAGTGTTATAACGATATCCGTAAAGGTGTAACTGATCATTTGGCGATCATCAGCGCTGTGAGGCCGTTGACCCGCGCTACCTTTCGCCCGTTCCCGAAATAATCGTACGAACTTAATTGTTTTATTCTCAGTGGATGTTTCGTGCTGCTTCTGGATTGAGATATGATGTCATTGGTCGATAGCTGAAGAGATATATAATTGGTGACCCGGAATCGGCTCTGGATGGTATTACATATATTATCTAGTTGCGGAAAACATGGTTATTAGAATTGTAAAAATTTATAGCAGGCACATTTTGTACCAAACGCGGCATGCGTCAAATTGGACCTCGCAAAATAACTATGTGAAACGACCACGGTCTTCATGGACACAAAAGATGTTTGTTGCATATTACATTTGCGACATTATTCGAAAATGATTAAGATCAAAATAGATTAAAAGCATATGTACCTACATATCAACGTATAACTGTGTAGTGCATACGTACATGTTTATAAAATTTGCTTTGATTAATCAAGTTTAATATAACATCAGCTGCACCTCGCGGTTGTCCCGCGTAAGTCTGTATCCCGTAGAAAATCAGGATAAACACGTACCGGATACGGACTTACGCGGTTGAAGCCGCGGGGCGCAGCTAGTTACTAATATTAGTAGGATAGGATTGTGCTGCAGACACATGTCTTGTTTAAGAGATAGTATTCATGCATACTTTAACAAACGTAATCGCCGCTTGTATCGTAATTACGTGGACGAGATATTACATTAATAGAATATGCAGATTCAGGCATTTCACAGACGCATAAACATTGATAAATTTTTATTCAGAAAAACG
Organism: Zerene cesonia; assembly: GCF_012273895.1. Taxonomy (NCBI): domain Eukaryota; kingdom Metazoa; phylum Arthropoda; class Insecta; order Lepidoptera; family Pieridae; genus Zerene; species Zerene cesonia. Next base: position 9,079,165 of record NC_052116.1, on the reverse strand, counting down.
CTTTTCTGCCTAAAAACTCTTGAGTCTTGAATTACGTCCCACATAAAAAAAAGTCGTTAGTTGAATTAGGCCAAGTATAAAATCACCTAATTCGCATTCACTCTTTGCATTTATCACCAAAATTTATCAGCGTTTTTTTTTTACAGCATTCGATCAAATGAATCGTTCGCACGACAAAACGGAACACAGTCTACGCGCCGTCCTCTGTAAATATTTCAGGGCTAATCGGCGGCTATAAACATTCTAAGTGGGCCAGCCGAGCACGTAGGAGGACCCGACCGGAGACCCACATACCGACTTTCTATTGCACAATGTTAACACTTTGTAACACCCTGTATATTATAGCGGGTGCTTTAGAACAATTGCGGATTTGTAAAGTTTTAACTTAAATTTAACTATCTGTCTCCATTGTTTCGACAGATAGAATTAAATTAAATTCGTGCTTCGAAAGAAATGGACACCAAGATGTAGTAGGCATTTTTGGCTCTTTATTAAATACATATACATATCTTTATACACTTTTATTACACCTACCGTTTGATAAATATGACTTTTATATGTATGTAATAGAGTATTCAAAGTATGTATTAGAAATTACCCATAAATTAGCTTATTCCACAAATTAATTAAATAGTCCGCATACAACATAGCTCGTCGGCGTCAATTTAAATCCCTGTTAAATAATAAAATCCACTTTCAGCCAACATTCCTAAATTAAGTGCGCATAAAACGCCGAATCCGCAACACGTCTGTCAGATTGCACACCGAATCACAGCCGCGAAAAAGAAAACCAGCGGTCGCATTGGCAATTGTTTAAAATCGGAATGCAATGTTGGTACCGCTGCCAACTGAACAAAACAAAAGGGATACTCACGTTTCGCTTCATCTCAAACTGTCATTATATTAGGGAAATCGTACACGCGCCCTCCAGCGCCGCTCGCGGACTCTGCGCAGACCGCGCAGTGGGAGGCCGACGCGGCCAAGAATAGAACTTTTGGAATAATCCGCGTCAGCGGTGACGAGGATCAAGATCGCTGTCGTCACTGTGTGGGAAATGTTTAATATGCCAAATATAACCAAATTCACTCTTATATGCACACTTGAGACGATCTAGTTCAATAGGACCGGAAAGAGACCAGCTGAAAAGATAATGCTGGTATGCATATCAAAGGCTAGACTGATAACAACAATTGAGGTGGTATATAAACATTGCTAATCAACGATAAATAAGTTGTAGATACATTAAACATATATACGTACGTATGTGTATACGTACATATGCCGAAGACTTGATATAGGATACAGAGAAGATTCCTCAAACGATATGCTTGTATATTTCGACGGTAAGAGTGGAAATTGAATCATAAAATGGTTAAACACTCAATAACTGAATGAAAGAAAGCCATACCGAATAAAATAACAAATCAACAATAAACTACAAACACGAAGAGACCTTGCACAAATAGGAAGTAACCAAAATGAAACAATTAAAAACCGAAATTGAATTTAAATTGTTTCAAAAAAACATCACAAACCACGACGCAGCGTTAACAATTACCAGTGGTAAATGAGCTGTCTGAAAAATAAATGGAGCCGTCCAGATAATGTGCATTTAAAAATAAATTAGTAAAATGATTTTTATATTGCGACATGTGAAACGCTTACAATTTGTTCAAGAACAAACACACTTCTGCACGAAGTGGGTTGGCTTAGGCGGTTTTGTTACTATTATATAGCAGTTTAAAACTATCCGTTTTACATTGAATAGACCCATGTAAATTGCTCGTATGATTTTACAATAAAAAAATATAAATTGACAGGTATTTTTGTAATTTGAGTTATCAATTTAAATGTTGATAAAGGGCTTATTGATGTAGGTAGTAATAAACAATTAAATGACGCACGTTCCAAAATAATAACACATAATAAACACGGAGTCACAATAAAAGTTTATATTGATGTTCGCCCTGTGTTATAACTAGAATATATCACAATAGTACAGAGTTTCTTGCCGGCTCTTCTCTGTAGAAACTGCTTTCCGAGCCGATAGTAAATGTTAAAACTATGTAATGACGTCTCAAAAGAGCTTCTATAATAATCTAATTGAACATATAAATATTTGAGTTTGAATAGCAGAGGACGCAAATATCACCACCTATATAAAAAATTCAACAAGTCCTGTAAAATTACAAAGAAATTAGAACAAAACTAAACGACATTGAGAGTAGGCGCCATCTTATGTAGCGTGAACTATCAATTGCTTTGAACATAATATATAGCACTAGCAATCAGCGATGTATCCATTGTCTCACCATTTCGAATCGCTCGAAAATGTCAAGGTCACATTTTCACGGACAATAGATAGATAGATATAGATAGATAGATATAGATAGATAGAGATAGATAGATAGAGTTGGCACTTTTATTAGTGGACATAATATAAATCAATCATTTTTACGAGATCATTAGCGAATGTGGAGACATTTATGAAGGCTCGTCCAGATTTATGCGAGTGTTGCATGTGAATAGACAAAAATATGAGCCGACACGAAATTAGAGTAAAGTAGTTTTAATATAGTTACAATCCTTATTAATATGCGAAAGTGTATTTATTTGTTCGTCTTTCTTTCACGCCGTAACAAGGCAATTGTACGGTATCATTTATGTATTTGGAGACAGTGAGGAGGCAAGAGGGGCTACTATTTACCACGGTGGAACATCTCATTCCCAGGAAAACTTCCCTTGACTATGCGCACGAACATATGGACAGCGAGTACAAATAATAATACAATTTTAGATTTTATGTAAGCATCAATACCTATACCAGTCGTTACTAGTTAATACCATCAAATGATTGAGGAATATTTAGGTTAAAGAGCTATACAATGCAGGGTCCTTCAGAGACTGAATTTTATATAAAATCAACTGCACCCACGCTAATCACTGAATGCCGCAACCTGCCTCGTAAATGCAGGAGCATTAGGGTTGTCAACAACGAGATATACCATGTGACGAATCGATACTAAATGAGAGCTTACAGGCTGAATAATCTGTCTAACTTATCTGTCAGTTGCTATAAACTATATAAATAAATATGAATCGCAAAAAGCGTCGCTAACCGTATAACTCCAGAACGGCTTGATCAATTCGGTTGATTCTTCTTTGTTTTTGATAGCTTAATATTTCAAGAGACTTCAAAATAATTCATTTTCACTGGTTTATTTTATCTTGACCCAATTTAATGTTAACGCAAAATTCAATCATCTTTTACAAAACTGCATTGAATCAAACATGTCTATTTATATCACGGCGATTTTTCACCACAGATGACGTTTATTAAACGCCTTATAAATAGGGTTGTTGGACGCAACTTTTTATATATCACCACACGCCGCAGTTAGGGTTGTCAAAGTGTTTTATTGCCGCAAGAGAAGTAAAAGCCGCGGTCCTTGAGATGAATCATTAGCGCCCACGTGCCCACCTGAATGAGTGGCCCACGCCAACGTCGCAGTGAGGTGCAACAGCGCAAAATAACTAGGGCTACCTAGACTACTCCACGAATACTAGATATGACGCTAGAAAGAGAAAACCCATCTGATATCGATAAAGCTTAATTCTTAATTTATTGTACTTGTGGTGATTGTGGTCACACTGGAAAAATACAGATTTTGTATATTATACTAGTCTTGTTTTATTATAATAAAAACTTATATTTGAATTTTTAAAAATATTTTTTCAAATAGAGATAAATTCTTAATTATTATATTATTTTTTGACCAGCTTTCTACTAGCACGTATCAATTCTTAAGATAAATATAATTGAAGTCTGAGGATTCTATGTGATGTGACAACTGTGCTGTGACTGGATTATGATTGAATAAGGACTGTCACCTTTTCAATCGTAATCCAGTTATAAAGCAAAGTCGGTTAGTTCAAATTGCAAAAGCAAGTGAGTCTTCAAAACCGGTTTTAGTACCAACCATCCTTGCGTGTAATTGTTCCAACTGTTATTAGGTACGACATAGTTTCGACCTACGAGGTTACGTACAGGATGATCGCGTTATAATGAGGGTTGCCAGACGTACGAAAAATTTCAAAAATAACATGATGCATAAAATTTACGTGATTTATAATTATTTTACATTCAGTTTTAAATTATGTACAAAATTTGAAAAACTCACTATATTATCAACATTGCATATCGGGTTGATGTCTAAGTGCACGGTATGAATTCATATAGAACAAAACGCTAATGAAACTTTAAATCGACCGCCAACTTTTAGCATACGACAAAAACAGATACATTTTTAATTTAACAAACGCCAAGTGGCAGCCCCGACGCGATATGTAGTGTATTGTACTGTACTTGTGACCTTGAAACACTGAGATCCGATCTGTACGGCGAATTGACAAACGATCGCGCACGTAATGCTGTAATTATGGAAATATTGTGCACATTGTACATATATACATATAGATTCATTCGTGGAGCAGAAACTCCAGTCCATTTACTGTGGAAGGCAGTAGGCTATACAACATCAGGCATAACGGACAGACCGCCTTCAAATTGTCAAAACTAGGCTCAATTTAACTACAAATGGAACCACATGGCACCAGCTTACAAATAAAGAAAGAATCATAAAAATCGGTTCACCCAGTAAAAAGTTATGAGGTGACAAACACAAAAAATGTAGTCAAATATATAACCGCTCCCTTTTTTTGAAGTCGGTTGAAAAATAACAAAGTCTGCAAAGCAAGTGATTTATTCAATTACGTACATCGTACAATCGTCAAAGAAATGAGAGCATTTTATTGCGGTAAATTTTTTTTATTGAATTGGGTCACAATATCACGAATAACCGCAGCCACGGCAAACTATGTAAATTATAGCCATTCCTAAATCTTTACTAATATCTTTGCTAATATTATAAAGCTGAAGAGTTTGTTTGTTTGTTTGAACGCACTAATCTCAAGAACTACTGGTCCGATTTGAAAAATTCTTTCAGTGTTAGATAGTCCATTTATTGTGGAAGGCTATAGGCTATATATGTACCACAGGCGAAGCCGGAGCGGATCGTTAGTATAATATAATAAAACCGAAAAAGTTTTGGTCGTTTGAACGCGTTTCTCTTAAGAACTAATGGACCGATATCAAAAATTCTTGCAACGTTTTACATTCCTTATGTAGGTACCCAATGTCTGTGTGCAATCCTATCCTTTATCCTACTAATAAACTAATAAAAAATAAATTCTCTCCGAATAAGCACTTAGGCTGCTGTTTACCCGGTACCAAGCGAGCCGCGGGTTATAGCTAGTATGCTATATATGCGGGCGAATTTGGTTCTATCTATTCAAATACAATATAATATCTATTCAAATTCAATGACATTCACTTATAGCACATAGCGGAGTGGCTGCAAAGGTCCGATATGAAACTCGTCCCGTCGAGTTTCTAAAATGTCAATTGTTTGCATACACAAGAGTAGTGTAATAAATAGTCGTTCAGTTGAATATAATGATATATTAGTGATTAGGTAGTATAAAATAGTTATAATTCGAAAAAAAAAACCTACTAAAATCTTTCTTCTTTATTTACCCACCAGCAGTCCGCCTCGGCTCCGCCCGTACATAGATAGCCTTCCTCAATAAATGGGCTATCAAACACTGAAAAAAAATTTTCAAATCGGACCAGAAGTTCCTGAGATTAGTGCGTTCAAACAAACAGACAAACAAACAAACTCTTCAGCTTTATAATATTAGCATAGATATAGATTTATTCGAGGCAGATTCTATACCAGAGCCGAATTAATGATCGCAAAAATTTTGAACGATTAGAGATAAAAGTACCTATGTCAGACTTTGCGAACACAATTATTGCAAGGCAAAAGTAAGGTATGTATGTCTGTCAGTCATCTGGTCCACTCGATATCACCATAAAAGCGTCAGGCACGTGACGGTACCGGCATTGTTGATTGCATTCCGAGTTTATTGCATTAGTAATACTGAACTGTCCGTTTAAAAATTCCTCTGCAAATTCTTGCAAATATTTATTGAATAAATTAATACTATACATTATTTCATAGAAATTAAGTATTAAAGAGGATAGACAGCCGGTTAACTACAATCAAATATGTATTATTTATTCTGTATGTGATTTGAAGTATGCAACTATAAGAGCTTCAGTCTGAGTCGACTAAACACTTTATTGTTATTTGTGCGGTTTTTAAGATGAAATTGTGAATGTCGTGATAATAATATAGAAGATGCATCGTATAATAAACGATGAGTTTGTTTGTTTTGACTGCGCTAATCTCAGGAACTACTCGACCGATTTCTTCACAAACTCTTCTACCGTTGGATACGTCCGGTCCGGAGACTTTACAATAATATAGCTACATAAATACATCCTATCGCCCGTGGGTTAAAATCCTACTAATATTATAAATGCGAAAGTTTGTAAGGATGTGTGTTTGTTTGTGGCTCTTCACGCAAAAACTACTGAACCGGTTGCAATATTTTGAAATATTCCTACGGGATACGGACTTACGCGGGTGAAACCGCAGGGCGCAGCTAGTCATCCATAAAAACGTCACACAATAATATACTATAGGTTAATTACAATATGTAGTGTACATGAACCTCAAAACTAAACACAAGCCAAAAACATATTACTATCATAATAACGACTAATAAAATCACACTGTCGTTCGGTCGCTCGCATGAAATCGATCCAACACGGTAATTAATCCTGCCAAGCCTCGTTGAACCAGTTTGTCCTTCACCTTGCGAATTTATGACAATAAATTCTTACATACCCAAAGCTACCTGCACACTATTACACGGACACTAGTTGCAAACTTGCTACCAGGAAACCAGCTCATTTCAGAGCATAGGTAGCTGCATTGGCTACGTACACATAAACTCTTCAAATTATTTTATGATATTATTTATAAACAAAATCGTCTTCAATTTGCCAGGAAAAGACACGGCAAGTTTCACGACACCACCTTTCTGATAAAAGATATCGAAATTTATGTTTGCATTTTTTTCGAAGTCGCTTAAAAATCTGGGATGACTAGATCGAAATCACATCTCAATATATCGACTCCCACCTACGTTCAACTGCACCTATTCGCAGATGTAACACACATTCGATTAGCATCAGTACCGTATCGCGAAAACAACGATATATCTCTCATCACGAAGCGCGAAGGTAACACTAAATTGCATACAAGATGTCTCATCGTGTATTTATATAACGATTGTTATATCTATGTAAGAGATTAACAGACATTTCCTAGCTAGACTGGTCATGGGTGATATAAAAAAGTAAATAATTGAATAGCTAAAAAATATCAAGGACAGAAGCAGTATTTTCAATGCATCTAGATTTGTTGGTAATGCGTATACATATTTTTATTATTTCATTTCTTATTCAACCCGTGAGCGTAAGCTAACAAAATTAATGACCTATCTCATTTCCTTTGGGTTTTACATGAACAATTCTAGAGTCTAGACTGTTCGATCAATCAGCGTACGTTTAAATGACAATTGCATGCATCACAATATCCTCAGACATGCTTCATGGTCTGGTGACTGGTTATAATATGCCGTTGAACATAACATTCGTAATATACACAAATATATTTATAATATTAGTGTAGACGTGTATATACATAGCAGCTGACATAATTCTTTTCTACAGAAAAAAGTCACCAACGTCCTTGGATGAGGTACCACCTCAAATTCTAAGATAGGAGCGTATAACAACAATTTCCTATGAAACACAAAAACAATTACGTCTATCGGTTGAAAACCATTAGAAATATCGAGTAAGAAAGCCCAAATAGTTGAACTTTCGTTTTTGGGACGTTGCTTAAAAATGCGTAGAAACGTGAATAGAGCATTAGAATTAGCTTTCGATTGACCGCTCAACTTATGATTGCGAATATTAATTTGGGTTAGCTCTGAAGCCAAATATAGAGAAAATATTTCAAATACTTATTTAATACTTATATTGCGTAGGCGCAGTGCTATGGTAATATTTAGAATTTAATAGGGAACTGTGAAAAGTTGCAATCGACTACGGCGACACCAAAAGAAGAAACTGAACGTTTATAAGTACGCTTATCTTTTTCTTTAATTCTAAACTATTAATCATAATTTGACATGGTAGGAAATGATTTATAGACCCCCAGTTAAAGGCTACAATTTGGCGACAACACAGCACAAAAAAATGGCGCCATCTAAAGGACATAGTTTTATACCTTGTAACCGTGACTAAATCTCAGTTTTTTTTACATAACAAAATTTAAATATCATTAGAGACTAAACCTTATGTTTTATTGTTTATTTTTACGAAACAAATACATAAAAGAACTTTAAAACTTGATTTGACTAGATTCGACAAGAAAGCTGATATAGAATCATTCGATGACCACGATACAGTAAGAATACATAAAGTTTCTAAAAACTAAAGAAAAAACACCTTTCGTGAAATTATAGTATTGTCATTATACTTTCATCAGTATACATACATTGGATTAAATCTGTCCGTTTAAAGTGGATCAAAAAATCAAATCAAGTCTAAAGGGTTCGGTTACATACCAAATTATAGGTTTAGCATATTGATAGCGTGTTGATATAATAAAATATTTTCCAATGTCAATTAAATTTTTATCTTTGAGAAATCGCAAGGAAAACTTTTAAAGACGTCATTAAGATTTATGTCCTCGCGAATTATATATCTCACACCTATTACACACACACACTGACACTTTTCCGCAATCGCCTATTCACATCGATTTCGTTGGGTGAAAACAATGTCCTGCTTTCAACAATTCTTGGAAACCATAGTAAACATGCCCGGTGTAGATATTATGAGCACAAGCTTCGTATATGATGATCACTATAGTAGGTATATACCATGTACCAGTAGTAGCTACCATAAATACCATTGTTTTGAAATGCTATGATTGGTTTTGCAAGTCACTGAGACTTTGGTTTAAGAAAAACTTATTTTAAACAATATATTGATACTATTCTAAATGCCATGTCTCTTGGATTTGAGTAAACGGTTGTCTAATTTGGATAAATCGGGGCCGTTTGAAATCTTCATTAGGACAATCATTCGGGGAACAAGAATTTCTACAACAAAAAACATACGCTCAGTTAAGCAGCCGATTAACCATAATATACTTAACCCTACGTCCAATGCTCTTTAATATATACCCCAATCTGGACCAAAATAACCAAAAACGGTAAGACGTCAGACCACAACACAATTCCAGATTCAACCTGGAAATACCATCCTTATTGCACATATTTATAAACTTTACAATTGTGCGAACACAATGATTTATGAGGCAGTATTCGAAAGCCATTGTGGGCCGTGGAGACGTGGCGACATCACTGTGACACCTGCCACTCACTGTCGGACGCGAATTGAGTCGCAATGCGTTGTATGGGAACGTGATTACCATGATATGTCGGTGGATGATATGTTAATACTGGGCACACAATCCTAGACGAATAGATCAATTACAATATTTAAACGAACTTATTATTTATTATTGACATGTTTTAAGCGATTTAAAAAAATGATGTGCTGAATTCGAGCGTACTTATATGTATTTTTGTGTGTTCGCAGATAACTTTGTCGATGATATAGCGATTTTCGTGAATCTTATTTTTTGTTGGAATTAAGATATTCCAAGGGTGGTGCTATCATAAGCAATCCAGGATATCAAAATGGCATCATCACTTGAAAGAAACTTCCGAAAATCGCAGCGATGACGCTGTGTTTAGACAGTTTATACATATAAAAGTAAAATAAAACTCCTGCACTTCCATGAATGAGGTAAACATTTTTGAATAAAATAACAGCAAACGAATTTAAAAGCAAATACAATCATACACCGCCGTGCAAGATGCGATGGCGTGTGTTTATCATCGCATTTTCTACACACATGAGTCGACAAGAGGAATTGCATATGACGATATTCTCGATCGACGCGAACTATTCGTACCGGATATTTATTGTTTACCATTGTAATACCATATAAGGTAAAGAAAAAGCAAAATATTATTTTTTGCTTTTTGAGAAATCGGGACATTCAAAAATCAAAACCATCGTATTTCGATATATCCACTTTCGAAACAATGGCCCTATCCCCCATTCTTTTTAAAGTACCATATAGTCATATGGGATCAATTACCATGCCTGCAATTTGGTGATTAAGGTCTAGTGTCAGTCCAAGAGTTTCCATCGAATCCCGGATTTTCGATGACATAGATACCTATATACGGCGATGTCCTACTTTACTCACAATTTCTTTTTCAATTACTGAAATAATAAATAGATAATAATAGTTTAAAAAAAAACTAAAAAACACGCTTTTATCATATTTTGCAAATTGAAAAATGGAATAATTTTATCAAAGTAGTGTATTGTCATCTGTCCTCAACAAATCTACAAAGTTTGAACGAAATCTGGCCGTTTAAAGTGGGTCAAAATCGCGCCCAACGAAGTCGGTTACAAACAAACAAACGTACAAACAAACATACAAACAAACATACAAACAAACATACAAACATACAGGTGAAGTTAATAAAAAGCGTGTAAAAAGGAATCCTTTCACGCCAAAAATACAGATGATACATACACATAACTCAACCTCCTTTCAACGCGGTCGGACAAAACGGAATTGTTTGATAAAAGCTCCATTTCAAACGAAGCACACTTCGCGCTCGTTGCGCCATTAAAAGCATAACAGCTGATATGTCGGCCACTTATCGTTAATTAACTGGCGCCAATGATTTCGCTCAATATTTTCGAACGATTACACTCGTACGATAATAATTTTAATGTAATTATTATTGCTGAGCTGTAATATATCACTTTATCGTCAAGTGTCGCCTTAGTTTATACCTTTCATTTATTTTAAGAGAAGGTGAGAGTGAGGGAGAATGTTTATTTATTTATTTGTTCTTCGTTGTATACACAAAAAAAAAACAAAATATAACATAACTAGCTGTACGCCCCGGCTCCGCCCGGGTAGTCATTTATCGTAATTGAAATAATATAAACTATCCTATCTCTCAAGTTGGATCGAACTGCACGCGGTGTGCCAATTTTATTATAATCGGTTAAGTGGTTTAGGAGTCCATGGAGGACAAACATTGTGACACGAGATTTATATATATTAAGATAATTGTGACAAAGGAATTTGTACACAATTGGCGGTCCTATGGCTATAAGACATTTCTTCCAGGCAACCGACGGGTTAAGGATAAATACACAATATAGTCGAAAGTGAGGGTCATTGGGAATATCCAATAAGTATTTTATCGCTTAGCTCTTCATCAACTGAATTTCATGTCAAATTCATAACACACATTTTTCAAGTTGGCGCGGTAAAAACATATAATAATATAACAAATAACATACTCTATACATACCAGTAAAAAATTATAAAAAGTCCTATTCCATTGTATTAAAAAAACAACAACATATGCAATTTCCAATATAATAATAAAATCAGTTTAAAGTTTAAATTCAATGTCTCTCAACAGACAATGTTACAAAATTAATATAACCCACATTTAAAAGTAAGATATGAATCTTCAAAGAGGAATGTAATGAGCAAACGAAAAATCCTTTTGAATAACAACAGCGCATCGACACAGTTCTAAGAAAAATTACCCAAGGTCGCTACAATAAAGACAAAACACGGCAAAATTAGATTATAATAGAGGTTGAGTCAAGAAGATAATGTGAATCTCAGAAAATTAATAGTATGTAACTAGTTGTATAGGAAACATTACACAATTCAAATGTATTTTGTATTATTTATGTGATACATAGCTCAGACACTGAGGCGAGATCAAAAAAAAAATTCTCATATTTGATTGCTTTATTTGCTTCTTCATTTATATTTCATCAGGGTCACATCAGCTAGAGCCGATGTTTTATTTAGTTATACCAACAAATACAGGATTATATCCAATTTTCATTTACAATTTATAAACATATACCACCACACCACATCTGATACATAAAATATTTATAATAGACAATTTTCTGTTTGATTTGTAAAACAGAACCACAGATCAATTCAAATGACTTTAAAACTATGACACTAAAACTTCAAATATCTATATTGTATACAACCATATTCAAAACAAAAAAATACCCGTAAAATAATGGCAAATATGTTTGGATTAATGTAATTATATTCTTTATTCACAGCTTAATAAGAAATACGACAATATTCAAACTAACCTCACAAACAGGCTGTTAGATCGCACGCAGGAGCACTTGTTATAGGCACGCATCAACCCTCCTGAAAACCATATCAGATTCTTGCAATATAATGTCAAATAATTCCCACATTAGTTTAAAGAATTAATTGCCCAACATTAGCACACAGTCGAGGATACTAGGCTTGGATATCAGCCAAAGATGCTGCACTAAGCGAACGAAAATGAAAATCATGCATCCTACATCTGGATGACATGAAATGCGAGCGTTGCGAGATTAGTAAACAAAACTATGTGATCACATGAATTAATTACATAATAATGCATGTCAATAATTAGGGTTAGACCGTTCGGTGATTATAGGAAAAATAAGCATTAGATTAAGCGATAAGTGATAAAATACTTACGAATCTAGAACCTCTAAAGGGCATTTCAAACATAAATAATGAAACTCAAATGAAGCACTCTTTTAAGACCCACTATCAGAAAATCACTTATTCCACTGCACTTATAGACGATTTTGCAAAGTTTTCCGTCGTATTTTTTACGCCCGCGGAAATGTAGCAATATTCTGCACTAAAAAATGACACTGAACATTAGCAAAGACTGTAATGCGGTGCAGACAAAATTTGACAGCTACAAGACAATTTTGCTATTCTAGAACAATCATACATATTTTATAGTTCATTGTACGCAGAAAAAAAGAATAATCATAAACAAATTTTAAAAATAAATTATTCTGATAACGCAGCATCAAAAATTAAAAACCCATATGAAAGTAAATAAATGTAGGCTTTTTTATGTGCCGCTTAACAAATACTACAACCAAATTATTTAAGCTTCAATTATATACATATTTTAGATAATGTAAAACCTATAGAAACATTATACTTAGATGTAATGTTTGCACACAAATATTTTTTTTTGTTTTAATTTATAAATATTAAATGTAGTTCCTACTACGTTTTATTCCTAGGAGATCATTCCTTGTCTCCAAATGAAAAAAAAAACAATGCCTATATGTCAAATGTCAATGGAGATGTCAAATTCACGCATTTATCATCTTGTCAAGTGGTGGAACAGAACCAGATAGTAGATACCTATTACCTACGAGAGTTTGCTATTTTTCAATGAAATACGTTTTTATTTTCAAATAAAGTGACAAAAGTGTTGAAGTCATTCTTATTTCTTACAAGTCTATGTTTACCTAGGCAGAAACATAGCGTTAAGAAATTATTTCATTTAAAACCATAAGTAAACAAGAACAATCATGGAGAATGCAATGATAGTGAACAAAGTTAAACTTTTATTTGAGAAAATTCTGGAACCAGGCTATATTATGGACAAGTACTACGCGGATAACTTTTTTAACAAAATAAACAGTAATGATCCAGGTATGTTCCAATAGTTGGTTGCTTATCATCTTCATGATAGAAGACAGGTTTCATGTCAAAACATTATACATATTTATATTTTAACATAATTTTTATGCATGTCTAAGTATATACAAGCAACACTCATAAACTATTTAGCTTAATATTTTTACTATAGATTTAAGACATGCTAGAATTATTGAAAATATGTTTTATTGTTATAAACACATTAGGTTATATTTTGTTCATACTTTTGATTATAAAACAAGTCTCAATAGATTTTTGCATTAAAAATTTGGCTGCTATGTCTAAAATATATGCAAACAAATTAGGTATAATCTAATATGACATAATATAGGTTACTATTTTGTTATCATCTAGATGTATATCAAAAATCATTAGTATCACAGAATCAAAAAAAGAACTTGTTAAGACTCGATTTTGATTCACTTTAAATGGGCAAATTTAATTCATACTTTGTACACTTATTAGTACATTAATTTCATTAGTTTATGTGATTTTCCTCATTACAATCGCCAGGTTTAAGTAAGCGATAATTCACAAAGGTTTACTCTGTATAAGACCAAGTGAGACAATTAAGCTGATTCAATTCTGAAGACGATAGCAAGCAAATTGATTAGATCCTCCTTTTTTTTTAAGTCGGTTGAAAATTTAACTTTTACACTTATATCTTACTTTGCTGATAAAACAAATTGTAAATATGGACTGAATGATTAAATGTTTTGTTAGATAATATGATATGAATAGAAACAAATGTATGCTGATTACTGATCTAGTCTAGTGATTATAAAAAGAAATGATTTATTTATTTGCATTATCTTTACTTCTATCTTCACAATATAATATAAATTTCAATTAAAATTCTTTAGAAATCCTACAATTTGATATCTTACTGATTTGTGTGAACGTGTGACCGGCATTATGGTAAACCAAATAATGTTCAGTATGAATCATGTTTCCCTTCATTTTAATAGGGCGTTATGAGAGTCAAAATATTAATTTTGAGGTTTTACTCTTAACCAGTGACCACAATGTGCATTAGTACTTAATGAGCATTTATATTATATATATTACAAATTACATTTCATTTAAACATTATCAAGAAAATATGTATGTTACTATTACTATTACACATATTATGTATGTTATTATTTGAATGTAGGATAACTCACGTTTTATCTTACATGCCGTTGCTTATAGCATCAGAGAAATCGTATGTCGATTTGTATAAAACTACCTACCGTGTGCCGCCGCCCCCTCGTCTTTGGCCTAAACGTAACATTATAGATGACAACATCTATGTATTGAATATTGACTTATTACTTCCTAGCCTTCCACCCGCAGCTTCCCTCACATAGTAAAGTAATAGATAGATTGTCCTGGGCTATTATCCATTCCTTTGATGTAAACTGTCCTATGTCCCTTTTATCAAAAACCATTCTGCAGTTCTTGCATGAAGAAGAGACAGACAGAATTGCTTTTGCATTTATAATATTAGAAGGTTTGGGGAGGTTTTCTGGAGAAGAGTTATTTTCCCGTTGTGACGGAGAATATACATGTTAATGCCAATAGCAAGACGAATAACAAACAAGGTCGAATATTCCACCATGAGCGCTGCTAGCAGCAGTATTAGGCTATGAAATTAATGGACCCTTGGGCACATAAGCATTGGGGCCATTTTGGAGAGTAGAAGTGCTTAGCTTAAGAATTAATTATATCGATCATTTAATTAGATATTTTTGTGAAAAAAGTGCTCAACAAAAGATTCTTGGTCCTTCGGGGACCCCATGAGGATGGGGGCCCTGGGCACGGGCCCCGTGTGCCCTTATGGTAAAGACGGTATTGAATTGAGTTATGTTTGAAATTCATGCAAGTCATGTACTTCGAATATAAAACAAATGGGCCTACCATGGACACCTGTCGGTGCGCTGCCGCTGTCACGTGATCGAAATCAACATGATGAAAACGCAGAAGCGCGTGTCAACACCTTGTTTTTTTGTTTTAAGGGATGTTCTTATGGCGTCTAAAACAATCCAAAGAAAATTGTTGAGGGTATATAACTAGCCGCTGTCTTGTCTCCTCCCGGTATGCCACGAGATCAAAACAAATAAAAATATAGGCTATGATACTAACAGATAACGCGGCTATATGTATTTTTTAAATAGGATCCAGAGATATAACAATTTGAAGGCGATTTAGTTTTCCTTTCTTCTAAATTATGTTTTTTCTAGACTGGTCCCGATTTCACGATCTTTACCAATATGTATTTATACGCAAAGTTGAACCCCGACTTATGCGAATTTGAATTACGGGGCTATCGCTCGGTCCCATAGTCGCATGTGTCCGTGGTATAACTCTATACAAATGCTATTTTTCCTTTCTCTATAGAAGGAGAGTTGCTGGTTGGTCCCCGGAATTTAGTAGAGAGGAAAACGCTAAACTACTAAAATTGTCAGAATAAGGCAAAATTTAAACGGGACCACATGGCAAGCACCAGCAAATAAAAATAGAGTCATAAAAGTCGGTTCAACCAGTAAAACGTTATAAAGTAACAAGCACAAAAAAAAATACAGCCGAATTGATAACCTTTTTTGAAGTCGGTTGATAATCTTCTTCTATCTATTTCAAGTAGTTTCTAGGTGTCATTTATAAAAAGATACTCGACTTTTTGACTGAAAGTACCTTGCAGAATTATATTGGATAAATTGTTATATGGGTGTACATATATGCAATATGTGGTGTGTAAATATGATATATGTATGTTATAACTAGAAATAAATATTATTTTCTGTTTCAGATGTCCTATATTTAAAGTCATTGCCAATTCTCACAAATCTTTTAATAGAAGTTGTTGAACATTCGCATGATTTCCATGTGACAGTAAAAGTATTTCTAATAAGAATTTTTGCCGTTTTATCAGAAAGCGAAGTAAACTTTGCAAAGCTTACTGCTAAGAAAGGACAGAATCTGTCCGCAGCCTTAGCCAACATTAATTCACCAGAATTACACACAAGTTTAAGAGTAGCCTACATGGAGGTAGCATTAGCTCTGTTAAGTCACAATTCTGGGATCCATTGGTTACTGGAGAGCAAGGTTTGGCAGGAGATCCTGAAGCTGTGTCACGAAAAGCGGACGGTATTCATCGTACGGCAGACTTACAAATTCGTTTCTACTTTCCTTTGGAAATTAAATGACTTGGGGGACGGTGGTAATGTAAAACTAGTTCTAGAACATATATTAGAACCCACGTTTGATATTGATCTCACAGAAAAGAGATCAATCACCAGTGAGGAGGAAAAGGAACTACGCGCGAAATTTGAGCCCATGTGGCAGATGCTACTCGCAATAGTAAGCAACGATAAACAAATAAAATCACCGAATTGTATAATTGATTCTCTATTGAAAGAGTTTAAAATTACAACATTCTGCTACATAATGTTAGAGAGATTTCGAAGTGAGGATATTTGGTTGCTCATCAATAAGTTCCTATTTTGGTTTGCGATAGGAAGGATAACTATGCTGAAGCCAATCTTGCCCGATATGGTTTACGAACGAGAAGATTTCTTAGAAATAGCAGTGACGTATTTTAATACTATACATAATTTGATTCAAAGACGTTGTCCTGCTTCACTTTTTGATTATTGCATTGCTTGCAATTTGATATGGGGAAGAGTTTGGAATGACTATATGCCATTGAAGTTCTCAGATAATGGTAGAACAGCAGAAGTTCAGAATCAGTTGTTAACAATATGCATTATACCATCGTTAGTATATGTTACTATGGGTAAATCTTCCAACGACGACGAACGGGATAGAGTCAATGAATATATAGTTAAAATAATGAATTTAACGTGTGAGCATACTGCGAGAGCCGGGTATGCTCTGCGCGAT
>NC_052116.1:9003980-9060619 GCF_012273895.1 Zerene cesonia | reverse complement strand
TGATGCTGCAACTCGACGTGCAACAAGTGACGTTGCAAAGTGTGAAGCGTTTGTCGTTTTTGAAGAACCATTTGAACGACGTGCAAGCGAATTTAGTGTTTCAAGCGTTGTTTTATGTGATCAAAGAGTTCGAACCATTTGATGAGGAGGGTCAAGTAAAACCGTCAAAGTGCTATGAGGATGATCAGGAAACCATCTCGGTCATGGGATATGTACTGGATACAGTATTGTTCCTTGTCAAGAACTATAACATAAACTGGCATGAGAGTTTGGAGGTTGTGTGCTTGAATTCTGTTGTATATAACATACTGAAGAGGCCAAATTTGTGTACGAAGGTAATAGGAAATGATTTTCTTTTTTACAAAATATACCAAAATTTGTTTGTTTAGTTCACGAACTGGCCTTTTACTTTGTCACTTTTTCAAAGAATTGAATTCAGTGTTTGTTTTTAAGATAGTTTTCCTTAATTGTAACGAAATATTCCTTACAGTTCATAGTCACAGCATTGAATGTCATTTCGACAACAGTCAAGAAGTTCCTCCCGCCTAATCTCTCCCTACTCCTGGACACGAAGCCGGGGTCCAGTATGCATGAGATTGGGAAACTCATATACATGAAGATGCATGACCTTCACTGGGAGGTGAGGGATACAGCTTTAGAGCTGTTGCTGGTGTGCACTGAGATATCTTTTATCAGTGAGTATTTGATTTAAAAGAGGGATTACTTACAGTGTAGTGGCTTCAAGCTGGTATAGTGATAACATAGTTGGATAATAATACGTTTATTTCATGTTATATCACCACAAAGTTAAAATAACAGTTGAATGTATCAATATAAAATTAATTGTTAAAACATTGAGTATAAAAAATAACAAAGGAACTAAAGAGGTACCGGAAGCACACACACCTTTAAATCCTATAATCTATATCGACCATATATATTTCTCTGTTTGTGTTGTAATTGCCTTGTCTATCTAAAAAATTAATCTCGTTCAACAGAATTTCCACCGTTCCAAAAGCAAATCACGGCCAACAAACTGATAAACGTTGCCATGACGATGGCGCTGAACGATTACGAGTTTTACGTTCGCGTGTCGGCGCTGAAGTGTGTGGGCGCGGCCAGCAAAGTCAGCGTGCTGTGGGAGGGGCTGAAAGCTGAGTTTCCTAATATACTGGTAAGAAAATGTGTATAAAAAATTGTCTGTGTCTAAAGTCAGTTGTCGTACGATGATTTTACGTGATATTGTATACTTTTATGAATTTAAATCTACGAATGACACACACACAGTAACACAAGTTGAACCTGCATACAGATCATTGCTTAAAAATTATACCATTAAACTTAATGTGCCTACATAATTGGTGTGACTTGATGTCTAAAGTGTATTACTTTTTGGTTGAAGGAAACTTTTTTTTTATCTAACTACTATCAATGAATTAAGATCATGTCCGACACTGAGCCCACATTGACAATACTTTGCACGCATGACGCGTGCAGCTGGCGTTCATTCACAAGACGTTATCGCATCAAAAAAATCGTTTTCTATTTGGTTATCTCTATCACTGTAGAATAGGATGCGTAAAGGCTCAATGATTACATGGAAAACATCGCTAATTACGGTGATTTTCGTTTGAATAATAAGACGTATTGGACGAATAATAATAACGACGATATTGGACGAATATTCATGTAAATAAGATATGATAGTTTTTTCTTTTCTAGTAATTCTGATATATTTGGCTTAAACTTATCAATAAATATAAGAATGTCTTCATATAATTTAAAAACGGTATTGATTATGATATAGACATGTAATGATGATTGTATGATGATGTGAATAATTTGTATTTGAGATCAGCGCCTGAAATTAATAATTTGATTTGATAATTGAAGTGCGGAGGTCATCTTCCCAGCCTCACAGATAATTCCTTCGGGCTGGTCAGGATGACTTGGATGTTTTTTTTTCGTTCACGATAAGACTGCTGTCTGTTGAACCCGCATATAACAGTTGTAATATATTAATAGTTATAGCCAAGTCATATATCAGGGTTATGTGGCAGTTTGTAACCGTTTATTTATTTTTCTAAAAACGATTCGTCGTATCTTATCGGTTACTTGATCCAATATTTGTTATGTTCCATAACAACTTGTTTTTTTTTTTCAGGACCTCTTAATATCAATATTGCGTAATAATCCAGAAGGAATAGTACGGAAGGAGGCCTGTAATGTTCTATGTGAGATCTACCAGAACATTAAGTTATCGCACGACACTAAATTGCTCCTTTACGAACAATTAGTAAACGCGTCACTAAACGATTTCCACTGGGAAGTTCAATTGAGTGCCTTAAAATTCTGGCGGGTTGTGATCCAATCGTTCTTAAGAGATCAAGGGATGTTGGATGGGACCTTCCCGCCAGTCACATTTTCTATAGAAACCAGGAAAATCGTTACGCTAAATGAAAGAGAAATACAAAAGAGATTATCAAAAATTTTAGACGATCTTGCAGCTATAGGATGTTTATCGATACTAGTTAAACTTCTATATGACGATACAGAAGTCGTTGTAATGGACTTAGCTCTACAAATTTCAACCGAATTAATGGAAATTCTTGATAAATATAAAGTTCAGGAACGTTTATCAGCGAACAGCAATGATCCAAGGGTAGATGAAATCTTAAAGAGTTGTGATGAAGAAAATTTAGTGGATAATGATATGCAGCCACAAAACAGAGAAATATCAGATAGAGTTATTGATGGTATTGTTAAGGCTGATGATATGAATCTATTAGCACACATATACGAAGAACAAATGAGTATAAATTGTGATAAAGTGGAAATAAAGCAGTTGAAATTAACAAAACTGGCAACACCCTATGTTTTTGTAACGTATTTGAAGAGTAAAAATTTTAATGCTGCGATAGAGCAGAAGAGAAATTGGAATGATGGTATTCGGAGTCTATCATCACTTCTTGATGATATTTTAGGTATTTACGAAGTAAATAGTGAGGTAAATGATTTAGATTGTTACTGAGATTATATTGTAACATAATGAGATTTAAATATATTTTTACATTGGCATTGATTCTTTTAAATAAAAACAATCCTTCCAAACATATATTTAAAAAAAAATTACAATTTCTATTTTAAAAAAAATGAAGCGTATATTGACTGGAGATAATGTTCAGGCTGTATATGTATCTCATATTTAAGATTCCTAATTCAACTAACAATATTATTTAGTGTTTTTGACTATACTGTATATATAGTGTATTTTACTGTTAAAAAAAACTATATACTCAATATCTTATATATAAAATTATATACTTTTTATTACCTACAGACAATAATGATATCATAAAATCTCTCATTTGCCAAAAGAAACACAGTCAGAGTCATAATAATGCCTTATATTAAACACATAATAAAAACAATACTAAATTGCTAAACTGTGAGAAACAAGCAAGAAAACAATAGTCCCTTTTTTGTACAACTTTATATCTATTAGTCTGGGAGGACTTTTTTGTGCTTTGAAAGTACGACTATTCATTAGAATAGGTTGAATTTGTTTTCCATTTTATTTTATTGTCTTTAGTCTAATATTTCAACGCTCGCTCTAAACGCTGAGCTATTTATATATAATGGGCCTAGCTGGGGCGGACTGCTGGTTTTGAATAAAAGGAAACAATAATTTTCCATAATTTTATTCACTACTTAACTAATTACCAAACTATTATATATAAATCT
Organism: Zerene cesonia; assembly: GCF_012273895.1. Lineage (NCBI taxonomy): Eukaryota > Metazoa > Arthropoda > Insecta > Lepidoptera > Pieridae > Zerene > Zerene cesonia. The sequence goes on along the minus strand of NC_052116.1, from coordinate 9,056,875 downwards.
AATCTATTTCTATTTCTGCTCCCACTTTAGTGAGTGCCTCCTTTAATTTCTCAGCTTCATCCTTAGAAATGTCAGCCTTTACAACTGTCGGTGCACTCTCCACAAACTTCTTGGCCTGCACTAAATTGAAACCTTCCAATAGACCCTTCACCTCTTTAATTAGTGCTACTTTTTGTTTCTCATCAAATTTGGTCAATTTTACCTGTAATTAAATGATAATAAAGTTATTTTTCATTCAAGACATTTATCCCATAAATAAACAATTGTATTATGTAGATTATCGAAATTGAGGTTACTGGAAGGCATTTTGTGTTTTATAGAAAAATATCCAATGTGTGTGAAAAACATATTTTATTCATACTCTTACCGTAAAACTAGTCTTTACAGCCTTAGGGGCAGCTTCTTCCTCTTCAGTAGCTGGTGCAGCCATAGCGAAACCTCCCATCGGCATAACAGGAGCATCAGGCAAGTTCAACCTTTTCTTCAAAACCTGACTCAACTCTGATACTTCGAGTAAACTAAGGTTTGTGATTTCCGAGACAATTTTCTCAATTTTTGCGGACACTGGTTTATCTACACCGTCTGGAGGTGGAATGGTTAAAGGTGAAATTGCCTCTGTGACTTCTTGTTGTAATGAAGCACTGAAATAATACAAATAAAAGTGCAATAATTGGTCTTTTAAAATTATTATGTAGACATAACCTATATGTGAAAATTATTAAAATTAATCCTTTTATACCATCGTGATATAGATCGCCACTGTCGGAAAGGGATTCTGTGCATGATTCTGATACTGTTCATACTGCTTTATTTTATAAAATATTTTTAAAAACACTGCACACTTTTGTAAATCCTTCAGTAAGGGATTCTTTTTTTGCGATTGGTAACCATAGACTACTGTTAGACTACAGAGTACGAAAATAAAAGAAGTCTATGGCCTATTGAATTTGATGTACCGTTTTTATATTTTTATCATAATAATAATACATTTATATTATTGCTGTTAATAGCTAATAATACATTTAAAGGAAGAAGGAATGATTTAGATACTAGATAGACTTTTCTCTGAATTTTAAACGTCAATCCTCAGCTGTTAACTGTTGTGACTTGTGATGTCAATGTCAGTTATTAATTGTGATTTGTTAATTGCATGTGAACTTGTAATAATTTAATTATTTTCTCTCCAAATAATATTTATATAATCGGCTGCAATTTCGCAAATTACTGGAATCCCGAAATTTTATCCATTGAAATAAATTGTGACAAGAATTAGTAATCTTTTGTGTAATAAAAATATTCGTTTTTGTTTTAATAATTTAATCTCTTCTCGCATCGTAATAATGCAGAAAAGACAATAAGTGTATTTTTTATGCCATACCAATTAAAGTCTTGCAAAACGTCATATTCAGAGCCTATTAAGGTAAGTCATCTCATTATTTTATTTTATATTACTAGTCGCTCGTCCCGTGATATAAATAAAATTTAATGCAAGCTGTCACTCAAGAATAATTGAACCAAACAGTGGTAATAATACGGGAATTTAGCATTCCAGAATTGACAAGCAAAAAACTCTTTTCTCTTTGCCTGATGCAAGCTGATGCCTGCAAATTCCCCTGAATGGTCAAAATAAATTTTCATGCAATCTTTCGTTTTCTATTTTCTTCCCTGGGGATTATAAATTATTAAAATCTCTTCTAAACAGATGCTTTTAAATGAAAAAAAACACAATGTTGGACATAATATGACCACATAAATGTTTTTGTAGGTCAAGACATAATTTATAATATTGAAAAATATTTTTAATTGCATGATGATTAATTTTACAGTCATATGCTTATTATATTGCTGTATTATTAAATTAACATGTTGAAAGAAACAAAGAGAGAAATTTGTCACCGACTTCTTGGAAAATGTTAAGGAATCCAAGGGCAATCTTGATTTCAGACATTTAGATTTAAATAGGATAGCGGCTAGACAGCTAAAAAAGAACAGAAGGAAAGTTACTTTGGGATGAAGAAAATACTGTAATAACAATGCTGAACTTAGAAAAAGCTCCAAACATTTAAATTTCTCCGATTAGTGATGGCCACCCATCAACATTAAACCGTGAAATTGGTAAATTAATTGGGATAAAAGATTAGGATTGGTGTTGGGAATGTAGAAATGGGTTAGGAAGAGTTACGAAAAAGATGTGGGCCTCCGGCTACATTCTCAGAACTAAACACATTACCATGATACTATTTCACGCCGGTTTTTGGGGGTGCAAGTGTATCCTTGGTGCGAGTTGGGCCAATTTGTGCTGGAGAGTGCTCAACTCCCACACACAAAAGTAATAAAAACAGAAACTTGGCCAGTGTGATAGATGTGCCTGCATCCCTGTATAAGGTCAAGTGTGTTCGCCCCTCCGATCGACCATCATGCTTATACATAGTTGCAAGCTCAGTTTTATAATTGAGTGTATTATTCAATCGTGACAACAGAAATACATCACCTTTCAAATCTCACGTAAGCAGAGAGTATGCGGGATCCCCGGAACAGTATATCTTTACCTTTGACTAGCTGTTCCCCCCCGGCTTCACCCATGCTACATTTTCGAGGTAAAAAGTATCCTATAGCACTTGGAAATAATGTAGAAATTCAGGTGAAAGAAATTTCAAAATCGGACCAGTACTTTCGAAGCCTTTAGGTAATAAATAAACGAAAAAACTTTTCCTCTTTATTACATATATTAGTATAGACTACTGGCGGAACGCTATTAGACTATTTTAGCATATGCTATACTACTATGCTAATATAGGTAGGTATGTTGGAAAAATGGTGGAAAAAGTGTTTAATTAGAGCAAAAAACAACACAGGTCATCACACAAAAACATAATTAAATCAAAATCAAGTACCAGTACAAGTGAAAGATATAGTTCACGTGCGCTCATCACGTGTTGTAGTGTCGAGTTGCAATCATTTTATTGTGGACAAGTGCGTTATGTGGGGTGAATTGAATGCAATTTCGAGTGATTATTGTCAGAAGCAGACAATGATATAAAATATTTAGTGCAGGCTGGTAGACCCGGATTTATAACGTTTTTCTCTTCTCTCCTCCCCTAACGACGCCCTGGCACAAGGGCGGGAATTTTCAGCATCCAGCGTTCTAAAGGTCCAACATTTATATTTATACTAGCGGTCCACCCGGCTTCGCTCGTGGTACATATATAGCTTATATCCTTCCTATCTTGGCTATCTAACACTGAAATAATTTTTTAAATCGGACCAGCGGTTACTGAGATTAGCGCGTTCAAAAAAACAAACAAAATCTCTTCAGCATTTTATAATGCTGAACTATCTATCTATACTAATATTATTATTAGTATAGATTGAAAACATTCTTTTATATTACGTGAATAGTTTTAAGATAATGTTAGATTTTCTTCCGGTTACTAAATACTGTTTGTTTGAATGCTCTCATCTCAGGAACTCTTGGACCGATTTCAAAAGTTCCTTTATCCTTGGATTTCTACATGTTTCCCGAGCGCTTAGGCTATATGATTAACCTGGGAAAAGCTGGGGCGGAAAGCTTATACTATATAAACAAACAAACTGTGAAATTGAAACAGAGTCTAAGCCAACGCTAATTAACCTCAGATTACTATGCTAATACAAGCTAATTGTTTGTTTAACTAAACGTGTGCTTTGTGTGTACAAGTCTTGTTGGGTTTCGCATGTGTTTTCAATACGTTTAGATAATTTTGAACTGCTTTGTGGCTCTGTTACTTGCTTCTTGCAGTTTTAATTTATTCTAGGTAGATGGAGGGAGGGAAATTACTGATCTGTGTTGTATATACACATAGAAATAATTAATAAAATATATAAAACTAAAATATGATATAATTCGGTCTGTCCGTTTCACAGACGGACAAACATGAACAGACGTCAAGCGTTTAATCCTATTTTTGCTTCGGGGACTAATAATTATAATAAAAACCTTAACCGCTTTTAAATTGTTATAACTAGTCAAAATTAAAACGAGACCACACGGAAGGCACCAGTTTTCAAAGAAAAAAAAATGAATTATCAAAATTGGGAACATCCTCCTTTTTGAAGTCGGGTGAAAATTCATTGCGTAACGATACCATATATGCATAAATATTATCTATATATAATCCATTTTCAATGTCTCTTAGACCGACGTTTTTCCTATTTTCTAAGTCTAATCTGTGTTTTAATGAAACTGAAATGAAATTAGTTCAGTAGATCACGATTAAAAATTAATTAGTAGACATAAATACATGTATCATATAATCCCTAGAATCAACTAGGTGATTCATTCCTACTATAATATCATAAACAAGCCTTTGCCCGCGGCTTCGCACGCATTTATTTGGAAATAAAACCTTCTTTGTTCTATATTATTATATATTCAAACCTTCCTCTTGATTAAATCAAAACAAAAAAACATTGGATAGGTTTTTTTTTATATACAACAGGAACGCTTACTATGCGGGGAATACCATATTTTTTCTTTTACTACACGGGCGAATCCGAAAGTGGGTAGCTAGTTTCATAGAAATAGAACAGTTACGATTAGAAATTAAGTATTTCATTAGAATAAAGCTTTGATATACATGCCTATACATAGGCTAAATATTAAAAAGTAATATGTTAACCTTGCAGGTAGTATGATAATGCAAAAGCGTTACACTAAATGTCATGAGAAATTTATAAATAAATAACGCGGCTAAAAACTCGTGTTGTATGCATGCATTTGTAATTATATAGCTAAAGAAATGTGATCGCTGTAATGCAAACATAACGTAAATCAATCTAGCATATAATTATGCAATTTCAACAAATATTTATATTTAATGCACCGCGGTTTGTATATTCTTACTGCTGCGTATCGTTCGGTTACTTGTATTTATTATACTGTGTTTTGGCAAACTGGTATACGACAAAATACCACGTTTATTTATGAGTCAAGACAATATAAATGAATGAGAAAGAATAAAAACTTCTAAAGGAATATTGTTAGTGGTAGAAAAAACTTATATGGTACTAGCGGTCCGCTCCCGCTTCGCCCGTGGTACATATATTCCTTCCTCAATCAATGGGTTATCTAACACTTAAAGAATTTTTCAAATCGGACCAGTAGGTACTGAGATCAGTGCGTTTAAACAAACAAACAAACAAACTCTTCAGTTTTATAATCTTATATATAAAATTCTCGTGTCACAATGTTAGTCTCTATTCTCCTCCGAAACGGCTTGACCGATTCCTCTGAAATTTGGTAAGCATATTGGGTAGGTCTGAGAATCGGCTAACATCTATTTTTCATACCACTAAACGATAAGAGTAAGGCAGAACAGCGTTTGCCGGGTGCAGCTAGTATTAGTATAGATTAATATTTTTATTGTTTTGGTGATAATATACTGATGTTGAAACTACTTTTACTAATGTGAAGCTAAATTATATTCACTATAATAATTACTATTGTAAATTGCTAGTACTTCGTTTTGTATGTATAGTATAATAAACATAGATTACATAACCGCTGTGTAAGTCATTATGTTGATAAGCACACGAGCTGTAACATCGAGTGAAATGATAAGAAAAGGGTTTTACAAATATTTTACTTCCCACTATAGTATTATCGAAATATATTTTCTTCCTAGTATTATCCTACTAATATTCATCATCATCATCATCATCATCATCAGCCGATATATGTTCCCACTGCTGGGACACAGGCCTCCTATGAGGGTTCAGGCCATAATCCACCACGCTGGCCAAATGCGGGTTGGCAGATGTCACATGTCGTCGAACTTTTTAATTCTTGGACATGTCGGTTTCCTCACGATGTTTTCCTTCACCGTTTAAGCAGTGGTGATGTATCCACATGCGCAGATAAATTGAAAAATCAATTTATTTCCTGCACGCTCGCCCGGTCTCGAACCCCGACTTATCGATTTTGAAGTCCGAGGTTCTCACCACTGAGCCACCACTGCTACTACTAATATTATAAATGCGAAAGTTTGTAAGGATTTGTTTGTGTTTGTTGCTCTTTCACGCAAAGACTACTGAACCGATTGCAATGAAATTACGTATGTAGACAGCTGGACAACTGGAATAACATATAGGCAACTTTTTATCCCGACTTTCCTACGGGATACGGACTTATGCGAGTGAAACCGCAGGGCGCAGCTAGTATTATAAATACGTAAATTTACAAGAATCAATGGATGTATGTTTGTTACGCTTTCACACAAAAACAGTTTTAATTTTAGTAGCGGGCAAGTGAGCTGGTGGTTTGCCAGATGGTAAGCGATCATCACAGCCCATGAACATTCGCAGAGGTAAGGCCGCTGCAAATTCGTTGTGTTATAATAAGCAACTTTTAAAATTCATCTTTAATTCTGATTTTCCATGCGAAGTTCTAAAAAAGTGTTCTCAAAATCAAATGTAAATATTTATAAGAAAAATATTTAATAGAAGTTTAAAAAAATATAAAAACTCTCCAGTATATATAATCTATGGCTGCGCACAACGCCTCACCTGCATTTTGCGGGAGGGAACTGGGAAATATCAGTTGCGTTTCGGATGTCGTGTTGAGGTGACCTCTTATTTGTGAGTACACAACATTTTCCGAAAATTTATTCATAGACTATTGAATTTTATTGGCTTATAAAGTAATCTTCAAATAACAATGTATTTAATACAAGCTTTTAATGAAATTAAAAAAGGGTTTTTGTGGGAGAAAATTTTAGGACAAAAAAGGAATAAATTGAAATTGAATTTATTATGTTTACTATTTTAAGCAATGCCACTTAAATTATTCATACAAATTTTTGAGTAATTTTAGTCCGATATCCGTCAATATTTTAAATGCTACAAATACTTTTATAATATTTTCCAATTTACAGCGATATAGTATTCGTAAATTCATAAATAGCATAACTCACAATTATCTATAAAAAACTCAACCGTCCGTGTTTAGAAAAAATGTATTTTCGCAAAAATAAAATATATGTATACATTATTCACCCTTAGAAGTTTCCAGTATTTTAGTCTGGAAAGTTCGAGAACAGTATTGGCTTCCGCTTGACAGTGAAACCTTCTTGATGTTTATTAAAATATTCATGGAGTCACCAGGCCCATTGGTCTTTTACCGTATTACATTTTTTTGGAACTTTATGGGCTTAATAGACTTTAATATACTATAAATAGTTTATTTAAAACTGACGCAGTTGTTAGTTATCCCGATAAAAGCTCCAGAGAGTGTGAGACTAAAACTTTTCGGATGAAAATTTTACATTTTAATTTACAAATTTATCTCTCTACAGTTAAATATTAGTAAACAGCTCTCAACTGCAGCTTTGGAGCAATTTTTAAACATAAACTAGATTTAACCTGGGAAAGCAATAAGCATAAAATTTTTTGCATTATTAATGTCGATTATTCGCCAATGCGCCACATTCCTTTTACCTTCCCTTTTCGTTTTCTTCAAGTTAAGCATTTAGTCTATCTTCTACCTATGATGTTAAAACTTCAGAGGCGAAAAGGTTCCTGACTTATTTTTGATGTTAAGCTATTCACGGCAAATACGTCATATGTCCTTTTAGTCCGGTAGTAAAAATATTCATAGGACGAAACTAAACATATTACGAAAAATATTGTTACATATAAATTGTTGGAAAGTTTCTGAAATTCATTTTGTACATTAAATTTTCCTTGTAAAATGGCTCGGGAAGAGACATCGTCAATAAAGTGCGCAACTACGTCCCTTTTCCAATAGGAAAGGCGGCAGGAATGGACAAGATGCGAGATAACAAAGTGGAAATTCCAAGAGTCAAAGACTATAAAATCGCCCATTTTCAACACTCCTGGATAACTCTAGGCAAAACTTACAGATGGGCTATTTGTGATAAAAGACTAATCTGTACCAGTTTTATTAATGAAATAATGCAGTATGTAAATAATTAAATTATTAATAGTGCCGTTATATGCATGGTGACGTCAGCAGTGCAACGAACACGACTTATTGCATCTTAAACGATTTGCATTGGTTATTTCCGCAGTGTCGCGCTGACCTTGTCCACTATTATTCAATCATCGAAGGGATTTACGAGAGGTTTAGAATTTTATTAAGACTTAAGTATCATGGTTAGGTTTTTCTAGTACTTTTTATAAGACATTGACAATGTGTGATTTAGATAAGTATTTATTTCTAAAGACCTGAACAATTTCGTATGTATGGGATATCGTTAGAATTTTCTCAATTGTTATGTAGAATAAAATATAGTTGATTGAAGTAATAAATTGTGAAGAAATTAATTATTAAATAATTCTCTTGCGATATTTCTTCTATTTATTAAAAAAAAAATCCCATTTTTCAGTCAATTTTTTTAAATTATTGGATAAAGTAAATATAAATATTGTCAATCTCTTTTAGAAATTAAAAACTTTTCAACGGATTTTAAACGCGATTTATTCATTATATTATTAACCCTTAAAAAGTTTTTAATTTCTAAATGTATAATACTCGCGTGAAACCAAACACAAGAAAATACTATTGTCAATCTCTTCAAAATCGAGTCATTCAAGTTCAGACTGTCACATAGATCTAATAATTCCAGTCACATCATCATGTTGGGCGGCAGTGTGCTCTGGTTCCGACACGGTCTGCGGCTGCACGACAACCCGGCGCTTCATGACGCCCTCGAGGACCCGGAGACTCCGTTCTTCCCAATCTTCGTGTTTGATGGAGAGACTGCCGGTGAGCTAATCTGATTTTCAAATATATTTGGGTTTTTTTGATTAATCATATTTCTTCTATTATATTATATCTATCTATTATATTGTTAATGATAATCTCTTCAGTTTGTCTGGCGTATTTTTTACTTGGCTGTCTATTTTTTGTCAATCTGAGTTCATTATTTAGGTATAGTACGCTTTAACTAATCAGAGGGAGAATAAAAGATCTCTCTTCTTTCCTATCTGTCTGTTATTGTAATTTATATGTGTTTATATAAACATATTATATATTATTAAATAAATGGTTTTATTTATTTATGACTTTTTAATAGTTTCTACGCGGCCTATGCATACACATATTTTAACTTACCTCTATTTACCTGCGCAATTCCTTGATGGTATAGTAAAAGCTTCTATTGCCAGAAAGATAATTGTCATTGTGTTGTGTGCAGGTACAAAAGTGGTAGGGTACAACCGTATGCGCTATCTCTTGGAAGCACTAGATGACCTAGATCGTCAGTTCAGGCAGTATGGAGGGAGGCTTCTGATGATCAAAGGGAAACCTGCGGACGTGATTCGGAGATTGTGGGAGGAATTTGGTATGTCTTAATTCTAAAGTCTAAACAGTAGAACTTTGAATCAAACTCGTTTTTTATTTTATTGTATAAAGGAGACTGATAAATATTTCAGAGTAATGCTCTGGCATGTGTTTTTGTGGTTGGGTGTATTCTTTCTCCATTCGACTGTATTTTTTTGTGTTTGTTCGTATATCAGTTAACTTTCGACTGGGTGAAGAGATTTTCAAATAAAACAATATGATATTTGTTTTATTAAAACTAATGGCTCCCATGTGGTCCCATTTAAATGTTGTTTAGTTCTTGCAATTTGAAGCCAGTTTAGTTTTTTTGTTGAATATAAATTTTCATTGTCTAGTAATTAATATTTTATTAGTGTACACGTGAATTGTCTTATTGCAATATTGTATTGTTTCATTATTTGCGCCTCAGATTTATCATTTGTTAATAGCCCCTAAACGATATAGCTCCAATGGCATTTATAATTAGGTCGTGAGTTGTGCACTGTACGAAAGCGGGTATTGTTCACGCGGCACGTGACTGAAGCACGTTTGTCACGTTGGTGCTAACTGCTAAGCTGTCAGCAACAGGAGCGGTAATTAGGTCGCGAGCTGGATCTAGAAAATTCGGTTTGCGATGTTTATGTTATGTATAATGTAATTTTAGTTTCACCTTTCGGTTGTGTACTAGTGTTATTTTTTCGTTGACGGATTATGGATGGACTTTACGAATGTACTTTCGATATTTTTGTGACTCTTCTAGTAGTTTTTTAATTTATTTGTAGAAGGTGGGGTTTTCTTTGATCTGATGTTTGATTGAAAAAAAATTTATGCATATTAAGTCACAGTAAATAAGGATCCGAAAATGTATTTATTTTGTTATTTAAAGGCCCTTAATAGTCTTTTTTTCTGAACAGACAGAATGTAATGTGATACAAAATTTAAAAAAATGAGTATCTTTGATGATCTGCCTTTGGCGAAACAAATCTGTTGCTATTTGGACTATATGTGGACGTCCATAAATTAAGTGAGGCGTTTTTGTGATCTTCTTGAATATTTCATGACTTTTTTTTAATTCAGTTTAACATGTAAGTTTCTCGTAATTGTAAAGTATAATATGTATGCATGCAGGCATGTCTAGTTTCGAGAATAATATGCGATGTGCCACCAGGTTTTTTTGTTATTTCGGATGTATTTTTCTTGTAAAAACCTTCTCATTCAATCACGCTTCAGGCACATGCTATGCTTCGAGACTGCGCGACGAAAGCGTGCGAACCGTGTGCCTCGACAGTCTGCGATATCTCATATAATCAATACTTCACACATTCATTCATCCACACCCCTTGTTCACTCTTTCATTCACCTCCAATCACACAATTATTCAATCACACGCTCCAGGCATAAGCAAGCTATGCTTCGAGCAAGACTGCGAGCCGATATGGCGTGCCCGGGACGAGAGCGTGCGCGCCGTGTGCCGCCAGATCGGCGTGCGGTGCCGCGAGCGGGTGTCGCACACGCTGTGGGACCCGGACACCATCGTGAGGGTCAACGGGGGGATACCGCCGCTCACCTATCAGATGTTCTTGGTGAGTTATTAGAGAGGAGTATGTGTGTGTTTAAATAAGTCATATATAAGGGTGTAAGTATGTTATTTAGTTTGTTTCGCGCAGCGTCATGGGATATATAAGTCAGTAGTTTTCATCTTAATTCCGGATACTGTTATGCGCTTCAGTCGAGGGCTACCGTCACTTCTTTATTGAGTAGTCAGTCAATAAACTAAAACTCGATTTAAACAATATTTAAAGTAATAAATTTCGAATGAAGAAACTGAAAATCTTAAGACAATTTCAAGAAATTTTGCTAATGTAATTATCGTATATTTTATGGATGATTTGTTCAGATATTTTCCCCTTTCAGATTGTCGTATAACTAACCGTGTACAGTGTCTTGTACGGTACTGTCAAGAGTTCTCTATCTTAAATATATTCTGTTCAATTTCAGCATACTGTAGCTATAATTGGTGATCCGCCGCGACCCGTAGATGATGTGGACCTGCGCAAGGTCAACTTTGGAGTGTTGCCTGATTCATTTTACAATGAATTTGTTGTTTTTGACAAGGTAAATTTATACTTTAGTAGACTAATAGATAGCTTTTTCTTGAATTTAAAAAAAAATTTCAAAAATAAAACATTTAAAAATGAAAAACATAAGACCTAGTGAATTGGTATCTTAAAGGTAAACCTGATCTCAACCAATTGACTAGCATAATATCAGCTTCTCCTCCGACTTTTTTTTGTCATCTCTTACATACGAAGATTTTGTTTAATTCATCTATCAAAGCAGTCAAAATAACCTTGCACATCACGTCTTCAACGTCTCAAGAATCTCGTTAGAACCTTGGAAACAAACCCACCACTCCAATTTCAATCAATCGCCAATCGTTTCCAGACTCCAAAACCAGAAGACCTGGGTGTGTTCCTGGAGAAGGAGGACATCCGTATGATCCGCTGGGTGGGAGGGGAGAGGGCGGCGCTGCAGCAGGCGGACCAGAGACTGGCGGTCGAACACGAGACCTTTTGCAAGTGAGTAGCATCTATATGTACAGGGTGCGCATGCGGTGTACTATGCTCAATGGAACTTGGTTTACATACGCTAATTGAAATTATTAAGAATAAGACGATCGTCCAGGCTCCGCCCGGATATCAAGATTCCTGTTTTATCCCAAAGGAGCATTTAATCCAGTTAAAAGGTATCCTATCACCCAAATCAGCTCATACCAAATTTCATCAAAATCCGTTTAGTAGTTTCAGCGTGATTGACGGACAAACATCCAAACAAACTTTCACATTTATGATGTTAGTGTGATTTCTTTTGTTTCTATGACATATTTAGTTTTAACAACTTTTCAGAAACACTGTATCATTGCAGGGGTTCATATCTGCCAACCCACGGCAGTCCGGACTTGTTGGGACCTCCCATATCGCTGAGTCCAGCTTTGCGGTTTGGATGCTTATCGGTGAGGAGGTAAGGATCACTTCTCATTCAAGATATATACATATAATAAGATCAATATTTGAAATAAAGTTTTGTTAGAATTGGATAACATATTCGAATTCTTGCTTCTAAATCGAAAATTATCAAAATCTCATTTTTTTCTTAGCTTTATAAATGTTAAGACATATGCTGCTTTATTTCAGGTTTTACTGGGCGGTACAAGATCTGTTTCAGAAAGTGCACCAGGGTCGTGTATCGTCAACTCATTTTATTACGGGTAAGAATTCTCTAGTGCTATTTAGGTTATAATTTTTTTAATATCGATCATGGGTTATTATCTTCTAATTCTATCTGATGTAAGACACATAAGTATACCCTTCACCATCACACAGGCCAGCTAATCTGGCGCGAATACTTCTACACGATGAGCGTGAACAACCCCCGCTACGGGCAGATGGAGGGCAACCCCATCTGCCTCGACATCCCCTGGAAGCAACCGCAGGGTGACCACCTCGAGAGGTAAACACTGGTTTTTATTACAGCAAGCACAGAAAAATATGGGCGACTTTTATACCTAGTTGTAGACCGCTAGACTATTGGTTTGTTGACCTGCTTTCAAAAGACTAAAAGTTATTTTTTTTCTTTTAGTCTAGTCCTCTGATAGTTATACCTAGTAAATTTCAAAAATGGATGATTTACTACATTTTAGCTGGTGAAATTTTGATCCTTTGATCATTCGTATAAGAAAATGATCCTTCGAGCCGGATGTGAATCATCGATTTACTTATTAAGCTTAACTGTAGGTGGAAAGAAGGTCGTACGGGATTTCCATTCGTGGACGCAGCCATGCGGCAGCTGCTGGCTGAGGGCTGGCTGCACCACGCGTTGCGTAACACCGTCGCGTCATTCCTCACGCGCGGCACTCTGTGGCTCTCTTGGGAGCACGGCTTGAAGCATTTCTTGAAGTATCTGCTGGACGCAGATTGGTACGTCTGAGAACTCTTTCTTATCAGCCACGGCTGTCCCATTGCTGGGCAAAGACCTCTCTTGCCCTAGTCCATATTCATATATTGTTTTCGTATTTGTATAGAAATCGGTTTGTTTACTGTAGAATATATTTTGTATGTGAGATTGATGATTATCTTCATGCAGATTTATGTATTTACTTTTGTTTTCGTTGCCCCGCATTATTTTTTCACGACACCTCATTGCAAGGATGCTGACACCCGGTGTCGCCCGGCAGGTCGGTGTGCGCGGGCAACTGGATGTGGGTGTCGTCGAGCGCGTTCGAGGCGCTGCTGGACTCGGGCGAGTGCGCGTGCCCCGTGCGGCTCGGCCTGCGCCTCGAGCCCAGCGGCCGCTACGTGCGCCGCTACGTGCCCGAGCTGACGCACATGCCGGACGCCTACATGTGAGCGTGTGTCTGTGTGTCTGTGTGTGTGCTACGTGCTCGATTTTAGGCACTTTCGACCGACGTGACTGTCACTGATCAACCTAACATAGACGAGTCCTTGCCACACCCCATCCCACAAACAAGAAAAATCTAGTGGAAGATTGCTAGGTTTCCGCCGGCGTATACAATAGAAAAAAAAAACGGTCTGAGGAATTTTCCGCGTAGTCCTGGTATATATAATATTTCCTGGATAAAAGCTATCCTACGTCCTTTCTTAGGACTGAAAATATATATATACAAAATTTTATACAAATCGATTTAATGGTTTAAGCGTGAAGATGATACAAAAAATTTTTATATAAAAATATTATTTTGATAAATTGTTCGTGGGAACAGCTACGAGCCGTGGAAGGCCCCGCTGGAGGTGCAGCAGCGCGCGGGCTGCGTGATCGGGCGCGACTACCCGCCGCCCATCCTCGACCACCTCGGCGCCGCCGACAGGAACCGCGCCGCCATGCAGGTACCCACCCACCACTCGTACTGTACTGTACTGTACTGTACTGTCCTAGACGAATTTATATAAAAAAAAATCCTTTGTTAAGTTTAATTTTTACTTTATTGGAATTGCTTTATAAATAACAATTGTTTAAAGAACAATAATAATAAATCAATGTTAAACAACAGTCCAACTCGCACTTGACTGATTTGGGCTGTTTATGCTGGTCTATTTTATTTAATTTAAAGTTATTATTTCTTATATCAAAACATCCGGCTGTGTATACTTTATATCATACTACATAGTTCATTTTATTTTTACATCACTATACAATGTTACAGGAGTTACGTCGCATCTTGGACAAGGCTCAGCCGCATTGCTGTCCGTCTTCGGAGGATGAAATCCGCCAGTTCATGTGGCTGCACGAGGACCCGCAGCTCGAACAAATCGCTAATACTAATTAAATAAAACGTTTATAAAAACTAACCGTTCATCCCGCCATTTCCAGGGTGGAAAACGGACTAAAAACTAAAAAAATAATAGTCTATATATCACTCAGGAGGAATGGAGAAATGTAGCTTTTTAGTTGCTAATTTTTAATTTGATGAGGTAGTTTTGGATTTTTTCTTTTATAGAAAAGCGAGTTTTATTGATTTTTCTTTTATAGAAAAGCGATCTCATTTTTTTTTTGTTTGTATGTGTGTAGGAAAATCTATTGCAAAAAAATGTTATCGAATGATTTATTTGCTGATATGGTATAGCCATTAACTATAAAATCGTAAATTATATGAGTATGGCAATACTATTATGATTTACGTGTATTCATGGCCATGAAATAAGTAAGGATAAATGTTATCAACATGATAATGTAAATTGTACCAAAAATATCCCAATTTTGAATTTGGAAATAGTTTTTTTGTATTCATTTATTAAGAATCATTATTTTTTCCTATATCGAATTATAAACGAGTTCTCAATATGGGTGATATTATTTTTAAGTTAGGGTGAGTGTTATGAGATTTTATTATTTTACTCAATTCAATGTTTATGGATGTTAGATAATGTTAGTTTTGAAACGTTCATTGTTTTATGACAATTTTATAGTATTATTAAATATAGCCAAAGTAACCTGTGTGGACTAATGTCTCAATCTAGCATAGTAGAAAAAATAAAAACAAAAAAAATAATACCAGAGTTTTTGATGTTATGATAGATTATTTATGAGGCATGCCGATTCTCATTTAGGATAGTAGAATAAATATTATCTATAAAAAAATTCATCGATGTTCCGTGGAGAGGAAGTATAAGGAGCGGTATATTAAATATGAAGATTCTATATTCGGACCAAATTTCAACAATTTTCTATAAAAAATCCGTTGATGGAAACGCACGGAGTTATCGAGTGGCAAGAAACAAGAAATTACTGTTGAATTGAAAAACTGCTTCGTTTTTGGGAACGAATTTTGTATCGAACTTGATATTATGGTAGAAGTTTTATCGAATATTTATTTTAAATGTGTCTAAGAAAATAAATAAGCCTCATATCTGGAAAATTTTGATACTGTTATGGATATATTTATACATTAAAAACAGTTTATAATGAAGATGTATTTTTATATAAATTAATATTTTTTATGGCTGTATTTTGTACAAAATTTTAACATTATATATATTAGTAATTAATATTGCCAAATATTTATTTACATAAATATTATATTTCTTGAATTAACAACGAAGATGTTTACTGAAGGTCTATCAATGAATTTTAATGATATTTTAACTTCAATTTTATCTTGTTACAGATTTACCATGTTATGGGACAGTTTCACATCTGCCTGTTATTTTTCACAAAATTTATATAAAAAGTCGAAAGGGTTATCAGGATAGTGAACTGTTCCTTAGTATAATTATATTATAATTAATAGTTATGCTGAGGCTACATTAGCGCGTGAAGATTCTTATCGTGTTGGCGCGCTAAAAATGTCAATGTCAACGCATAGGCATTAGACGACAGGGCAAACAGGTTATTAAGATGTTTTATTTGAAAGCTGGTGCTTCTGGTGTGTTAAAACGACGTTCTTGTCTGCGCCACAACTACGCGTTGCACAGAAACTACCCGGCCACATCAATCGCCCACTGATGTAGCCCCAGCGATAGAATTTAAGTTATGGCCGTCAAATATTTTCAGTGTATGTGAAGGAAATAAATAAAAATCTCTTAACTAAAACTTGTTTTATTTTTTCTTATTCACAATTTGGAATAAATTACACTATATCGTGATATTTCCTTAGAATATATATTTGCAGTAAAGTTCTTTTCATAAAATGAATAATTGAACATTAAAATAATAATAAAAAATTATTGGATTATGATTTATGAACAAGATTACACATTACAGGCGATAGACAATAAAAATGAAGTATAAATAATAAATACACAAAGTAGTTAAATAAGGACATGATAACATTTTTTATCGCAAATAACGAAACTTCGAAAATATTAAACAATTTGGTCAAACCCATCGATATAATACGTCATAAAGAAAACAATTTTAATGAATATGTAATTAAATATTTTGATAAAGGAACGTCTATAATATAAAGTTAACTTAACCATTCCAGTCTATACAGTACCAGGGTAGCCGAGTGTAGTGGAGCGGTCTCAAATGTGGTACAGAAGGGGGAAGAAACACAAAATAAGTTTACCAAATTTTATAAAGTGTTCCTACAGAACATGAATGTCACAGTCGGCAATGGAGCTGGTGGGACGCCTGATGGTTAGCTAAGCGCTACCACCGCCTATAAACATTTGGAGAGGCATAAGGTCCACTGCAGACCTTACGCCCCTACAAATGGATTGCCGACTTTAAATTGGGAAGGGATTAAGAAAGGATTGACGAGAGGAATAAAGGAAAGGACTGGGAAGGGTAAGGAAAAGGATATGGGCCTCCGGCTCCCACTCACCGAACGAAACACAGCAGAATGCTATTTCACGCCGGTCTTCTGTGGGGGTATGGTACTTCCCCGGTGCGAGCTGGCCCAATTCGTTCCGAAGCGTGCTCGACTACCACATACAATATGTTGTCCGTTTATGGCATTATAGCATCAGAGTTGGAAGAGTAGGTTCTTAAATCCTAAAAAGCGACAGAAAGCCGCCTAGTTTTATTGCAAATTAAAGTCAATAAAAATGCAAAACACATTTATTAAAATAATGTCTTTATTTTTGTTTTTTGTTTATATAATTTTATTAACACATACTTTTACTCTTATCCCTAATATAATATATTTTTACAATTTATACATTTAAATCACGATCCATTATGCAACAGACCACCTAGCTGGTCTACCAGATTGCTAAAGACTTTACTGGTACTAGATTCTGGTAGTTCTGTGACTGCGGCAAAGCCCTTTCCAGCGAGTTGCCCCACTCGGGGATCAATGGGCAATGTCCCCAAAAAGGGAATCTTTGCAATCTCTGCTAGTGATTGTCCTCCACCACTTGAGAAAATGTTTGTGCAGTAACTGCAAGTTGGACATTCGTAGCTGGAAGTAATTTCATGATTAAATACATTTACATATACAAGAATTATTATTCATACAAAAAACTAAACTATGAATAGTCAGAAATAGAAAAAATTTTAATGGATGTACAGGAGACATCAGCTTTGAAATAAATAAAGAATCATCAAAATCAGTTCACCCATTCGAAAGTACTGAGGTATCAAACTCAAAAAATGTATAATTGTGTGGTATATGAGGAAATCCAATAAATTTAGGTACAATAAATGTCGTCATATATCACAATATTGATATGCTTTCTTGATGATAGGACATGATGTTACAATTATTTTTTCAAAATAGTCAAGTGTTTTTGCTGATAACTAAGCTATAAATAAGCTAAAGAGCAACTGTAAAAAAGAAATTGGTCACCCATCCAATTGGTGACTGTGCCAATGGTAAGCCTCCATGTTTTTATTTCATTTACTGTTGCACGGGTGGCCGAGAGGCTAGGCGTTGCTACGGTTTGGCAAAAAACGCGGGTTCGTATCCCGCCTCGTCATAAAATTTTTTCTGATGAGGTGATTAGGATTTCAAATTTAGTAGGCGACGAGACCCGTGCCTCGTCTGCCTCTTAGAATACATCCTTCCTTTTCAGCCTTTTTGCCGTACAGGAAGGGTTTATGAGTTCGTAAGCAAGGGGATTGGGGTGACACGACAGGCGATCAGCGTATTTCTTTTTATATTTCTCTATTTCCTCTTGTACAGTCGGAACATTTAAATATTTATGAATCTCCACATTTTTGGACGCCTCCTTGGTACAGTGGTTTTCTATTCTTTCAAAATTTCTCATTTCTAATTTGCTCAGGGCAACAGAATAACAAAATCTTGAAAAATATTAACTATTATTAATTGAAAAATATTAACTGACATTATAACGGTCCATAAGATCTAGAGAACAATAGACAGACAGACAGACAGAGGGACATCAAAGTAAAACCAGAACAATCTACATTACAACCTGAGGCAAATTCAACAAAGCAATTACACTAACCCACTCATATTTTCAATAATACCCATGATGGGTATGCCAGTCTTCCTGCAGAATGTGATTTCCTTTCTCACATCCTCGATGGCTACCTCCTGTGGTGTGGTGACGAGGATTGCGGAACTGTGTTGGACTTGACGCAGATTTTCCATTACTGTGATGTGTTCGTCTGAGGTACCTAATTAAAAAAAAAATCATATTACGTCACATTTAAACTTATATTGTAAAGTGAAAGAGGTTAATTGTTTGGCTTATAACTACATCAAGAATTTGTTTGGGTTTGGTACAGTTGTAAAAATTCTTTTTAGTGTTTGACAACCCATTTATACTGCGTTTATATAGGTTTTCATTCATTTTTATTTAATAAACACACAATCAAACTATATATATATATTTAGAATAGATACCATAATAATGTACTAAATTTGCTTACATAATTTATCTTACAATGCTTTTTTTTTACAAAATTTATTTGCTGAAATAATTGAAGTTGCATGTCCGACATCTAGAAAAGCTTTAATTGGAACAGCACTCCTACATATAATAATATCATAAAGCTTAAGAGTTTTTTTTTTGTTTGTTTGAATGCATTAATCTCAGGAACTACTGGTCTGATTTGAAAAAATCTTTCAGTGTTAGACAGCCCATTTATTGAGGAAGGCTATATATGTACCACGGGTGAAGCCAGTCACACTATCACATCACACTAATATTATATCTGTGAAAGCTTATTTGTTTAGATGTTTGTCGGTCAATCACATTGATCAAATTTTCATGAAATTTGGTATACAGACAGGGTATGAGCTGACTTAATAGGTGAAAGGATACTTTTTATCCCGATTAAATGCTCGCTTGGAATCAAACAAGTATCTTGATATCCCTGCGAGTAAGGACGAGCTTCTAGTACAAGATAAATTAGAAATAATGTATTATACCTGGTGGAGTATCAATTACAAGAAAATCCAGGTCTTGCCAGCACACATCTTCGAGGAACTGTTTAATCATGGATGTCTTCTTGGGACCTCGCCACACAACTGCATCATTCCTGGAGTTCAATAGGAAACCTATAGACATGACTCCAAGCCTCTGTTCATTGTCTAGGTACACAGGTATCCATCCTTCTGGTCCTTGATGAATACTCTGGCCTTCCAGGTTTAAAATATATGGAATACTCGGCCCACATAAGTCTATGTCTAATAGGCCGACCTGGAATTTAAAGATTTTATATAAGTATGGATTATAAGACAGTGAAGTGAATCTTATTTATTTCTATTATATTTACATTACTTTCCTGCATCATCAAAGGTTTGCTTAATGTCTTGCAAAATATTATTATTAGAGTATGTACTTAAAAATAAAATAAGATAAGAGTTTTCTAACCTTAAATCCCTTTTCTTTAAGTGTTAATGCTAATTGTGTGCTAACTGTCGATTTACCGACACCACCTTTGCCCGATAGCACTAGTATTACTTGTTTCACTTGTTCTAACATTTTATTACACCAATTTTATCAATTCACAACAAAAAACAAATGACAATTTTGTGTTCTACATTTAAAAGTTGATTTATGACGAGGGATACTATATACACATTTTTAAGTTACCAAGTTAAATTTCTTTTTACCTATTAAAGTTGTAAACAGTATATAATGTAAACTGGAATTATATGATACGTCGATTGTATGAAAGTCTTTTAAATTATTTCTGAATCAAGCTTTGGATTTTCTGATCAAATCATTTACATATTATTTATTACAAATTATTATATATTTCATTTGTTACTGGAATTGGGCGTAAGATTAAAAACTGGCAATCTATGAGAATGACATTGACATTCTCAATTTAAATATTCAAATGTTGCTGACATGAAAAAATTTATATAGAGTAGCATTTATTTATTAAAATATGCTATTGATATTTTAATATATAAGAAGAAAGCCTTAAAAATATGCCAATAAAGAAAATAAAATGTAACTCCATTATTAGTACGGTAAAATTTATATTTTACATTCGTATAGGAAAATATGACAGCGCTTGCGCTAAATACAAGACACTAGAGCTCAGCGTGAGTGGCGCCGTCTTGTTATTTTTTCAGTTTTCTAAAGATTTCTTGAGTTGTGGTTGTATATTGTGTGCCGGTTCCATTATATAGAGATGCTATTTTTTCTGCATTTTATAAAGGATTATAGGACGTTTTGTGACTTAAATAGTTTGTGATACTGTTCATTTGTTATTATTTCATTTAAAATATAGTGATTTGCGTGTATTGGTGTATTTATTTGCGTAAATCTTGAGTGGTTGTGCAAGGTTTCGTCCCCTTCGAGATTTTGTGTAATAACCAGTGAAGTCTGTCTCGAGGTAATATTTTTATTTTATCTTATTGAAGTTTGTGTAATTCTTCGACTCATTAAAGCTTATGTGTTTATTTAAAATATCAATGCTTCTACCATGCGGGCGTGTTACCGTGCCGCTCAGCCCACCCCTCACTATTAAGACGAATGTATATTATGGGATTAGGCAATTGTGAATTAGAAAGCACACGGAATCGATAACCGCCTTTATTCTCTCAGTCCCAACTTGTAATGTTTAATTTAGAACAAAATACGACCAAATAAAATGAATCCAAATTCTGAAACGAAATAAGAGTCGGTAATATTAGATAAAAAAGACGTAAATATTTGTGATATTTTATAATTTTTTGTATAATTATACCTGGAAGGTATTACTTATAAATTATTAAGGATGTATTTTAGTTTTTATACAAACATTCGAGTTTTTTTCTAGTATCGATTATACATACAATCTATGTATTGTTAAATATGAGTAACCATGAATTTATTAGAATGATTAAGATTTTGATAAGATTTTAGCATTTTGGTTCTAATTTACTTGTGCACACATTTTCTTTCATATATAAAAAAAATTATTTTGTTTGGTGCATCATGTATTAAAGAAGGAATTATAGCAATTATATAGGTTTTTATTATAAAATACCAGGAGAGCTTGTGGTTAAAACCTTCCTATTGTAAATAAAAAATATAATCTAAATATACCTAATTAATTTTGTAATCAAATAATATTTAAATACAACAGAGGCGTTGTTGTATTTAAATATTAATCTCTATAAGTGCAGATGTCAATTTTCAGGCACATTTGAAACAATTGAACTGATTTGTATAACAGTTATTCTTTAAGTAGGTAGTTTTAGTAGTGAGTTTTATTGTTATTGTAATATAAGGATCCTCATAATCGACTTATGTTACTTACTTACTTGACTTATAGTTCAAGTTTTTTTTTTAATTTTACTAAATCTGTAGTTATAAGTACAAGAAAAAATAAATAAACATAGTAAAAAGAAAAAAATTAAAAACACATTTTTATGTTATGATGATAGAATCAACTAACTTATACATAGTATACACAAGATATTGCTGAAGATTTCTTAAATTATCAAAAAAATATATTATTTTAATGAATCCATTCACTGCTATCTAAAGAGCAGGTCTTGCTAGTAATTCATTAAAATAGTTAATTAAATTTTTAGTTTAAATGTAAATGAGATGGTATCAACTAGGGGTTACATTATTTATGGAGGCTGAGTCATGTTACTGCCTGTGGGGTGAGTGGTGAAATAGTTATTGGACATTTGTTTATTTGTTTGTAAAACTAGAAGAAAAATCATGAATTCAAGGTTTGTTTACACATATTGTAATAAGATTAGTGACATTTTTGAAATGTATTATTTTTTCTAAAGTATATGTTTAGCAAATGATAATAATTTAAAGTGGTTTGCTAATATTATACTTTAGTATTATAACTTTACAGATTTTTTCATCAATTACTTATTTGTTAATCTAAAAGAATATATCAAAAACGTGACATAAAAGCTTACATTAGAAATCAACTCTTCCCTCATAGGTTGAACCTTGAAGCAGAGGCATAAATCACGGCGTTGGTATCACCTACCTATTATTGGACGCGTCCAGCTGTTGCACACGCGGTCAATACGACTTTCGAATATCATTACTATTAATTATTCTTCGTGTACTTACTTAATTTATTGCGCCTCCGCGGTTTGACTTATGACCGAGAGATGCTTTGATGTTAGCTCGTAACGTGTTGGATATGATTCCTTTCTAAAATAAAAGGTCACCGACTGTGGGGTTGGGAGAGTCCCAAGTTATTAAGTGGAAACTAATGACAACAGTTTCCTATGACACATAAAAATATCGTCAATTGGTTATAAACACATGGAGTAGGAAAACCTAAATCTTCATGGAATTGAGAAGCTCGTTCGTTTTTGGAAACGAAGTTTTAAAATAAATAATTAATTGGCTATTTAATACATTCTCTTATTTTATACACCTTTATCAGATACTATCATGTATTGAAGAAAAATAAAACAGTTGATTTAAACGTTTGCCATATTGCTTATGTATATAAATATAGTTTTAATTAAATTATCGTGAACGTGTAGTCTTGTATTCGAAACAATGAATGGTTGTAAGAAATCAAATAAACGATTTAATTCGACGATGTTCCCAAAACGATTAGTCGGTAATTTAATAGTTAGAAATAAATTTATAACAAAATCTTTAATTGAAGATCTATAAAAAAGAGTTGTTTAAAAAAAATTCTCACTAAGGATATTTTTGGATTTTTATTCTGTCCGCTATAGGCAATTGGCATTAAAGGGAATCTACGGTCCCTATTCGTTGTACCCCCTAATGTTTCTATCGCTCCCCTGTCGAATTTACTCCGAAATTGCAATTTGGGATAATTATAGTTTCATCATTATCATGCCCTATGTGCCTAATATTAAAAATTTAATTAAAGTAATCATTGTGGGTTTTTATAAGCCCAGTAAAATGTACAACAACTTGATCTTACATTTTTTTAAATTTATATTTTAATTATTCTATACAGTTGGCAGTAATTTCATTCGTGTATTCAAACGATACCAAAAGGCATTCAAATATTACTTTTAATCTGGAATCCAGGCACATCTCATATTTATAGTGTATTAGGCAATTTAATTCCGCGTCACCTAAACGTGTTAATCTCTGAATATATTCAGGGATTATCATTAAGTTTTAATCCAATTGATAGGCTTACTAAACAAGCGTAACAGGAATGGAAAATGCTAGAAGTATAGAGAAAAATAATAGGCTGCTATAATTGCACATGGATAAATAACTATACCCCGACGTGATACAAAGTAGCGTACTCGTAATGTGCACCCCTTGTCCCAATGCAGTTAAAGCCCCCGCCCCCGACTCGCAGCCTAATGGTGCTTGCAATTTGCACCGCGTCTTAACAACTCTTGACCCATTCTAGAAAATACTGGAAACAACGAGTTTTGGCAGTCCATTTTATGTGCTGGCAATGCCGCTTCAGAATTAAAAAACAACGCATTACCTAATAATCTATTACCAAAACGGGTTTTCAAATTTTACTACATTATATAAGATTTTTTTAAGGAAAAGGCAATTTGATCACGAAGCGGGATTCGAACCCGGGTCTTTTTATCAATACGTGATCAATTTTTTTCTATTCTTTAAACATTTCTTATTTATCCAGCATTCCAATGCTATAAAACTAAAAATTTAACGTCATATGATCCAAACATTCCAATTTTTGTTCATCTTTAATATGTACGTTTAAAAACTGTGCTCAATGCGTTTCAATTTATTTTATAACTACAAAACGTAGCTATATTACATAGAATTGATCGCAATACATTATATCACATACAGCGTCATGTACTTTATCATCCTTAAGATACAAAATAATAGCTCAAATATCTTAACTAATAGTCTAACAGGTATTTATAGTCTTCAAAAAGGTCGATTTTCGTTTCAGATAGACATCTCGTATCGTATTTACTTCAAGCACAATTTATATTTTATTGAACGCAATACAAGTCCAAAGCGAAATTCAATTGCGTTTACGTAAGTTCTCATCGAAATTACTTCCCGGCTCAATTCTGGTGTTGATACGCGGTGGGATGAAATCACATCCCCCCAGCGATTGTCACTGGTTTGTCACTACAACGCTCCGCGAGATTGCGTGTTGCGAAGCGAACAAGACGACAGACTTGTGATGGGGGATTTACTGGTCCCTGTTTTATAATTATTTAATTTACGGAAGTATTGGAATGTAATGGATTATTTTGACTCAGGGTGGACAGGCGGTTTATCCTTATCTTTCCTGGGAAACTGGGATCGGCTCCATCTTCTACAAAACTGTTATATATAGATGAAATTATCAGCTTCTTTCGTAGTGATTCGTAGAAGTCCTTTTAATTGTCGTCGAATAAATAATATACTGTATCAATTACAGTTGCGTATGATATTTTATATGTATTTTAAACTGATTAAGCTCCAACGTAAATTGATTTCAAGAAATAGATTTTTTATTTTTATAATGGAATGTATAATGTTGCAATTGCTTTAAAAAACATAATTTAACATTACCTGAAGTAGGTTACTTACACCTTGTATTATTATGTGAATGCGCTGGTCTGACCTTATCTATGAAATTAATTTTTTTTTTTTGTTTTACTAGATATAGACGTAGTTATGTATCGACATTTGCAATTGCACAATTTTAATTGATAATAAGTGGTACTTGAATAACATTCAACATTGTTTTAATGTTATAACATAACTATCTGGGGTACCCGGATCCACTTGGTCAGTTATAAAGTTAATATATGATATATGTAATTATTTAGTACTTATATTTCAATACCCATCCCCGCGGGCATTCCACCGTCCGTGGTATATGCTAAGTGGTAATTCTGCAGAATGCGTGCTGTAGTTACTGAGATTAGCTTGTTCAGAGAAACAAACTCTTCGGCTTTATATTATTTAAGTGTGGATTTGCTTTGGTCGCAGTCGGTACAAAATGATTTAAGCATGTCAAGACTTGGTTTAAATAAAAAAAAAAGCAGTTACATAAATTAGTAAACAGTTTGTTGAGTAACTATTACCGCGTTCAAACAAACGAACTCTTTTACTTTATTATATTGGTTTACAATTAAACTATTTTAATTAAATCGAATACCACAAGCCAGTAGGTATTGCTTAATTATATTAATCGGCTGCAAATAATGAACAGTTCATTACGATTCTCTAATCATACATGCCTCTGCATGCAGTTTCGATGTATTGTGAAGCTCTAGGCCATAAACGCGCAATTAATTGTATAGTCGTAATACAAAGTGCAAATTGCACTTGCATGTGTTATCTCTTATCGGCGATGTGGGCGGAATGCGTCCCGTTCCATGTGATAGTGCCTCATACAAAGTATTGTTTGTGGGTTTCTTTAGGTATGTGGTGTGGTACCTATGTGAGTGTGTTCCATAAATTTTTGGTCTTGTTTTAAATGTTTCAAGATCATAGCTTTCAATAACGAGATCGTTACCTATGAACCAAACATTAACGTTTATTTTAATATTCGAATAGCAACAGGACAATCAAGATGTCGGCCGTCTAAAATTACCCGCCCATATTTATTCCGGCCGCCATTACATCTGTCACTTTGCGTGCCATAAACGCACGGGAAGCACAGACAACGAAATCATAGACAATAATCCGACCGGACGCTGGGTGCAACGTATCGTCGCTTCCGCGTGATAGCACCAAATACGTTGACACGTGGTCATTGCTTGCTAGTTAGTTGAGTTAGGAAGTTTTCTGTCACGTATATGGAATGGGAATGATGGGTAATTCTTTTGACGGGTTTGGGCTGGTTAATGAATAATTTAAGGACGTGCCGTATGTCGGACTGTCGGGGTATAAAAGTGAAACCCTAATGTGATATGGATGAAATTTCTATGGTTTTATTGGTTCTGACTTGCAGGCAAAATTGAATAAACCTCCTCGGGTTAATGCGAGTATTTTTTATATAAAATTTCACGAGTTAAATAATAATCCAGTCGTTCATTAGTTGTAAATATTATAAGTATCTGATTCAGTAATAGAATATGACTGAGAATAAGAATCTATAACAATGAATTTGTACATATATTTATTACAAGTATGTATGAATTGACATTAAGTGGTTTAGAACACACAAACACAGGTTTCTATTTAATGAAAAACAAATGTGTAATGCATTACGCAGATGTCTTATTTATCCGCGTATAAAGATACCTAGCTTATAATTAAATTACATCACTACAGTTCAATTAATGCCTTTATAAAATATCCTTGAATCACACATAATCTGTGGCTAATAAGCACGAATTGAATGAGTTATTGGCTCGAGAATGATGAGTAATAATTCGCGTCAATAAACGATCGTAGGAAATTAGCAATGTCACTGAGTGTAGTGGTTAACGGGAAGCGTAAACCGTATTTTGAGGGCACGTATTTGTTTTTGTGGTTTTCCCTAAGTTGTAGTTTAATTGATCACCCATAATAATTTGCAGTGATAGCGGCCGTAATTGGTGTCGACATCGGTGCTTCTGAATGGCCGAGGTTCTCTGTGGGGAATATTTTTTTAGATCTGAGTGTTATGGACATGAGTTATAGAATAGTAATTAATTGTGATATATTTTGTAAAAAGATGAGCGTATGTGTGTTTGTAGTTACAAACTTATATTACATTGGTACTTGTTTAAATTAGTAGCAAATGATATGATTATATGTAAAAATAATAAATAGGTACTTATGTATTGGCCCTGAAATATAAACAATAAATTGACTCACAATAAAACTTTATATATCCATATAGGTTCAGTTTCAATCCAATTATATACTTAGACTGTTTCGATGATCTCTTTAGCACTCCGGGTTTTTTAAAATATCCTGCGCTGAAGAGAAATGTTTCTCATTCACGATTCAGTGCAGGATTAACAATTGGCAGAGTAGCGACAATGACTCAGCTCCTCTTCATTACCTCAATGCATAAATATCCTTTTTACAATCTCGCGCCGCATTGAAACGCGTCCAACAATGCTGAACGGATCTGGTTCGAGCCAATTGATTTATTCCATCGGTTTCGGTTCATACATGAGATATATTTACTAGCTGGATGTAGGAAAAGTATTGAACCCACAGCTTTGCAATGGAAATTATCAGCGTATTCATCAGTTTGATTAAGGAAAATTTACCAGAAGTACAAATTGTCATTCTAGTACATAACGTTTTGCTTCGGAGCGATTTCCAGAAGTCTTTACTTCAGGATTTAAGGAAGAGCGAAGTTTTCGTTTGAGACAGTCGCGGGAGTTGTGTTAAACAATGGGCCAGTTAGGAAAGTAGTCAATCTAGACAACTAGGCAATTACTCCAATTCAATTCCTTTTATCTGTTTTCACGCTTTGGGACGACTGGGCGAGGGCTTTCGTTTCTTTTGTTTTGCAATTCTAATTATTTCCTAATCCTTTTAGAATGTAATGATTTATAATCACAGACGATTTAAATTTTACATTGACTGTATTGTAGGTTTTAGAGAAAGTTTTTAGTCAGATAGTTTAAAGTTTTAAACGACCTGGAGCGTGATGACAACGGAAACTACCGCGCAAACATCGGTGACGCTCAATCAATACACAAATTGTTTAGCAAAAAAACTAAATCCATAAAAATAGCAATAAAGATGGCTTCCTTGTACCGGATCTAAGGCCCAATTGTTTGCCAGCGGAGCGGAGACTATTGGAGTGTTTACGGTACATTAGTTTCCTTGTATAATAAACAATGGGTCCAAGTTCGAATTCAATTATACATCTGAAACAGGGTCGAATATTGTAGTGGATGAAGGAGGAATTGTTTATAATTGACTTCCAATAGAGAATTGCTATTCAGATCGTTTTTATTTCGATGCCATTGACCCTGGTTGACCCGGGATAAAATAAAAAAAATTGAGTCAAAATTAGATTAGCAGCGCTTGAGTTGTTTTCAAACAACAAGTAGGATATGAATAAATGTTTTAATAATATTATTTTACTACCTTTTTTGTCGTTAATGGCGTCACCTGATTAAAGAACTAGGTCATTGCACAGTAGGTATAGAGTATGTCGAAGATGCAATTTATAATAAGTATAATATACTCTTTATAAGAATTACTCATCTATCTAGCTATATGTACTTCATTAGCTTGTAGACCCGACTTGGTCCGAGATACAAAAAGAATAGAGCAGCATATAATATGCATGATCGAGGACTTTTTCATTTCGTATTTCGTCTTATAAATTACATAAATCCATACAATTTTTGTTTCTTTTTATAGTGGGTAAATACAGAAAATAATGATATTACTACCTTACGTATTTGTTTACAACATTAATAGGTTATTACATAAAATTTGTTTAAATAAAAGCCAGTCTTTATTTACTTAACAATATTTCCATTGACAACGCTTTGCGATGCTATGGGTACTTCCCATTATTATTATTTTTATCATGTATCTAAATGCATGATGTATGACGCATTATTTACTGCTTATGTATAATGTTGTTATAATATACACGAATATAGGAGAAACAAATAAATAATAATGTGTGTAAGAAAAAATACAAATATGTACATGATACTAGCTGAAACCCGCGGCGTCACACGCGCGATACTCGGGTAAATAGTGGTCTATGTGCTAATCCAGACTATAATTAATCTTTGCGTGTCATAAAAGCGTGTTTTTTACTACATTTCTTGTTTAAGCATAGATACGCATAGCACAGTACGAGTAGCATGTATGGATGAGTAGCACAGTATGTAAGGAAGCCCGCAAAGAATACCCATCAGTAAAACACGTGAAATTCATTTGTCCGATTCCCAAAGAGTCTGTAGGCTAAGAAACAAATGTGAAACTTAGATAGATTGAATATACTCGTATGTCTAGGTATCCTAAACTCGTTGATGCCTCGTTGCGTAATGTACTGACACATATTTTTTGCCGCAATGGAGTCGTGATGACGTCATGCATGCTGTCAAAGTGCATATAAAAAATCGTAACGTTTACGTGAGCAATAGAATAACATAATTTCATTAAATTTTTGAATAAACAATAGCAGGCTAAATTGATGAAAATAAATATGAAAACATATTTATTAAAGATCCACTATCGAACTATATACATAGTAGAGAACTGTGTTTTGGTTATCGGTGGTTTCTGCTTATAAGACTGTTATTGTTAATTGATATACTTACATAATGTTATTGTTAAAAGCTTATTATTATAGTGATATAGTTGCATATACCCGAAAAAATTATCGTTGTAGATATTTTTAATACTTAATCATTTTTACTTAATCAAAAACGGTTCACCCATTCAAAAGACGAGGTAATAAACATAAAAAAATACAGTCGAATTGAGAACTTTCACTTTGTTTTGAAATCGGTTGAAAATAACGATGCAAATTTTTAAACAAATTTGAACCGTAGATCTTAATATATAAAAATCTAGTGTCATGATGTATGTTCCCAATGAACTCTTCAACAACTCAACCAACTTTGATGAAACTTGGCATTTTATGTGTAATTTTGGTCCAACTTAAGATATGGGACAGTTTTTATTTCGATTAATTATCCCTATAATTTATAATCTTAATATATTTAATTACTAGCTGCGCCCCGCGGTTTCACCCGCGTAAGTCCGTATCCCATAGGAATATCGGGATAAAAAGTTGCCTATATGTTATTCCAGTTGTCCAGCTGTCTACGTACCAAATTTCATTGCAACCGATTCAGTAGTATTTGCGTGATAGAGCAACAAACACATACACATCCTTACAAACTTTCGCATTTATAATATTAGTAGGATAGGATTAGTAGGATTACTCAGCGACAGCAACGCGTGGCCGGGTATGCTAGTTTTCTTATAAATTGCGGAGTACATACAGTGCAGTCGTGTGGAGTAATTAAAGCAAGATATCGTCTTATGTAACCTAGAGGAATTGGGTTAGGGGGGCATTTTGTAATGGCACTTATCTTTTTATTTGCTAGCTGGCGCTTAGGACTTTATCGTGTTGAAGTGGGACTTTGCGGGTAGTTTTTTTTTAAATGTCGATATTTAAAATAGGCACTTCTTATAAAATCGGCTATCTGATAGTGGAGGTCCGGTGAAAAATCGTCAAGCTGTTTCGGAGATTAGTTGGAATAAATAAACGGTCAGATATAAAGATAGATACCGTTAAAACTACACCAATGATCCTCTTAATTTCGTCAAAATCGTTTTGCTGTTTTGGCTCGATAACGGAACACACATACGTTAACTTATTGCACAGGTATAAAATATATTATTTCATTTGTTTATGTTTTGTACTTAATATCGATATGAAAGGCAATTTACTGTTTATAATAATAACTTAATTACTTATTAGTGAATAGTGATATACTCATTCAAACTTATACAGTACTAGCTGCACCCCACATATTCACCCGCGTAAGTCCGTATCCCGTAGAAACAACGGGATAGAAAGTTGTTGAAAATTTCATTGAAATCGGTTCAGTAGATAGATAGGAATATCGGGATAAAAAGTTCTGTTACTATTTTCATTGTGGCATGATAAAAAAAATCTTCTTTCACATTAGTAACGACGGATATTGAACTTGTATACTTCGTAACATACACCCAATCACTGTAGGTACTTATGGTATATGTAATAGAATATTCTGCGGGCGTGTTTCGTACGCATCAATCAGTATCAATTGCTTTATTTGTTGTACGTTGAAATGTGCGTGTGCGTGTGTGTGTGCGTGTATACATACACACGTGTGTGTTTAGTTATGAAGAATTATCGTTATCCCATTATCATAGTTAATATATCTAAGGAAATGTAAATACGATTAATAAAAGGCATAATAAAAATACTAAAAAAGATTTGAGATGGATTGAATCAAAACAATATACATGTTCGGCAACGAAGACGAAAAACCAGAGTGTTGGGTAAATTTAGAAATAAACAATTCAAAAACATTGAAGATATAGGTTTATAAATACAATGTTACCGCTTTTAAATCAAACAAGGTAAATATTAACTTTATATTAGAAGCTAATAGTAGTTACTCCTACTCGTATAGTAGCTAGAAATCTCTTGTCGGCTTCTAAGAATTTGGTGTCGTGTATCTTATCCGGTTCTTAGTTACTTTCTTTTTTGGGCTTCATAAAATGCTCAAATATTTCTTGTAAATAAATCATTGTAGGTACTTAAGAAAAAAGGTCATAGTGTATTTTATACGTAATGTAGGTATGGTAGGAGCTGTCAAACTAGTACGTACATTTTTACAATAAATACGTTGGGACGTTAGAAATAGGAAGAGAAGATAAAATGTAAAACGGAATACTTGATGCGGCGGCTTGACGTGAATGGAACACGTGGGCGGGCGCGGTCGTTCGATAGCGCGGAGGCTGCGCGATGGCCTGCACCCCGGGTGCGACCAGCCGGGGCTGACCCCCCGGTGACGACAGCGGTAGAACAGCAAGAGCTCATGGTACGCTGGCCGGTACATTTCTTTTAATCACAATAGATATTAACATACTGGCTGAATATGTTTTTGAATTTGGAATTGGGTGCTCTTTCTGGAATAGTTTAAAAACTTGTGTAATTATTTAAATTTGTTGGGAATTTTTTTCAATTAAGAATGGTGTATTGAACATTGATGTTTGTATACCAAATTCAAAACCGTATTTTCCCGGTGGGGATGGTTATGACCGTATAGAGATGGATGCGCGGTTTGACAAATCCTAATTGACCTTTACGCATACGGTTAATAGTTTTAGCCTCTAAGCAGTTTGGAGCTCTCGAATGCCTGCCTCAGGAAACTAGGAATTCAATTACTTATGAATAAACGAGTCTTTACGAAATCGTAAGCTAAGTAAATATACATAAGTATTTTCGTATAAAAACTTCAAGTGAATTTATGGCATTCATTTTAGAGCGAGAATTAAGTCAAGTGAATAAAGTATAAAAATTAATAAAAAGTGTGTACTGTAAATAGTAATTCCAGTTATAAGTGATTTGATTTCAATCAATAATGTTTGGAATATTATAGACATTGCTTAATAATTAATTAATATTGCATTCGATTAAGAGACCTACGACTCGTATTCATTTGTCAGATAACACGTGACACAAATTTACTAATTTATTGGAAATGACTCGAAAACACACCTTATAATATGATACGTAGAGTTTCGAATTCTCAATCTCGTAGAATGTAATCAAGTCTAGATATTCTCCAATAACTCGTAGGTCATCCAATTTGTGACCTAGAAAATCGCACCAACAGGCCGCACGTATTACGTACGGAGTATATTCAATTTCTAAAAAGGTTTTTTTTTAATTTTCTTGCGAAAATGTGAAATGGAATGATCTCTGTTTGTAGGATTTTCAATCAATCAAGATTAACGAATTTCTGGAAATAAATTACCTATTGAATTAAGGAAAATTTTTACCTGACAAAATAGTGATTGTAAGTTTAAAAATATCACATTATAAATCTTCGGGCAATTGTGATTAGTAACGCATTTAGGCGGAGAATTACTAAAAGATACAATAAAAAAGCCAATAAGCTTTTTGCTTATATATTCGCAAGCGTAAAGCATCTATTATAATAATTTGGATTTGTATAATTTTTTAAATCTCTCGATTACGTCCTCGCTTTGATCGGTCTTACTTCTTTATACTAAAACGTGTAAAATACAAAGTATATAAGCCAGCCTTGGTATTAACTTGTGGTCCTAATGAAATTTTCGAACAAACTAAATCCAATACATATTGATCATTGAACTTTGGCATACACAGCTTTACTTTCTATTACACGAGCGCCTTGCTTGATTGAAATTGAATTTGTAAGGAAATATTTTTTTAATGGGTTCAACGGCCGCTTATCTACCACCCTCCTACAATCGATCGATGTGTCCGTATGCAAAAATAAACCGTATTAACATGCGGTAGGGTTGATTTTTGTTTACACAGGTTAGGATGTTAAGTTCTTAGTGGGCGTTTTTGAGGTGTATTCCGTTATTTGCAAGATATGCGAATTTGCGATGTGTCGTTTAATCGGCTGTATTTGTACTGATAAGATATTTTAACACTGATTTTTTTGCGATACTTTGGCATGCGTATTCTAAACTAGTGTAGGTACTTTGTCTTTTTACTGCATAGTATAAAACAAAATCGCTTTCTCTGTCCCTATGTAGGCTTAAATTTTTAAAACTTCGCAACTGTTTTTTAGTAAGAGTGTTTTAATAGATATAATGATTCTGGAGGAAGTTTTATATGCACAATAACAAATATTAAACTACCCCAAATTTAACGTGTGTAAGTATCGGACAAAAGCTAGTTAGGTAACAAAGTAACTTTATAACTTGTTATATTTTAACAGCTAGGTATAATCTTCTAGTTGCTATTAATTTTATTGATCTCAATCCTTTAATTAATAAGAGCGCGAAATGGAGGGAAGAAAATACGCCATTATTGCGAAGCATGAAATTAAATTTTGCGAATGGTCCGTTGCTTTACAATATTACGCTAGTTTAAATTTAAACGAGCTAATAAATCGTAATATTACAAAAAGTGATTATACACTATGTAATAATGGATTAGAAACATTAATTAAATATATATTTAATATCTATTATGTACGAGTATAGACATTTTCTTTGCTAATATCAATAATAAAATTAATATTTTATCTATTTTAATCTTCATCATCACTACATAGTATAAAACAAAGTCGCTTTCTCTGTCCATGTTCCTTAAATCTTTAAAACTACCTACGCAAAGGATTTTGATGGGATTTTTTTAAAAGATAGAGTGATTCAAGATGAAGGTTCATATGTATAATGACATCTATTAAACTACTCCAATATAACGCGGGCGAAGCTGCGCGTAAAAGCCACTTACTAAAAAGTATCTATAATATGCTTTTCGAAAGATGCCGATTAAAATTTTTTTTTTAATTAATACAGACTTATAATTTTCACAATTGCAAGTGTTTTACAAGTATTTGATTGAGCATTAACGCAGGAGGTCAGTTATGTACAGACAATCTATTTGCCATAAGTAATAGCTTTGTATACACCCTCGTAAAACTTACGATAGACGGATGTGAGCCATAAAGTTGTTCGCTGGATGAGTTAAGGATGTTTTCCGATTCGACAAAATCGCAGATAAGGGCTTAAATGCTGTATACATATAGTATACAATATTTATTAAATGTTTTTTTTACTATTTATACATGTCAATGTTTCGAAATCAACATAAATATAAATCTGAGAAATTTTGAAAGAATAGAAAAAAATTTAATCACGAGGCGGGATTCGAATCCGCGTATTTTTGCCAAACCGCAATTTCTCATTAAAGCATTTCAATGCTATGAAACTAAGAATTAAATAAATATAAACCAACCACAGTAATCGAATTTCTTCTACTCTTTTGGTAACCAAGAAACTTCTTTATGTTGAAAACTACGTATTCTCTGAGTTAGAATTGGTCCGGTGACTTGTTAATCGTTAAAACCTCAGTACATCAATAGTCCAATATATTAAGAGGTTTTTTATGCGTATAATATTTAAAAGAAAAGCGACCATCTTGATTATATAGAAGCTTCATAATAAAAGGGCGGTAATAGAAATTGTACTACTAATAATTGACAATATACTCAAAAGAGGTGTGTCGTATAAGCCTGGTGCGTGATAAACGGCCATTATTTTGTGGTGGTATTCATTTTTCACGAATCGGGTCAGGCTAGCTCGGTCTATCGGAGCACACAATACCTACATTATGGTCGTATTTACTATTTACCCTTATTGCTGCATTGTACCTATGTATTAATTGGGTTGAAAAAGT
The DNA here is from genome assembly GCF_012273895.1 of Zerene cesonia. Taxonomy (NCBI): domain Eukaryota; kingdom Metazoa; phylum Arthropoda; class Insecta; order Lepidoptera; family Pieridae; genus Zerene; species Zerene cesonia. The sequence goes on along the minus strand of NC_052116.1, from coordinate 9,021,339 downwards.
TGTTCGTAATAAAGAGGTACCTATCATACATTGTTTATACTCAAATGTTATTGAATAATTTGTCTTCTAAAAATAGAAGAATATTGTTATTATATCAGTTATGTTTTATACAAAAATCTTTATCACTGTAGGCCGTGAAAGAAACAACTGCGCTGTATTGAAAGTTGTGTCGAATGTTTACAGCATTAGTTCCATATTCCAATGGCAGTGTTCGCTTGTTTGCTTTGAACTTTGACCCCATTGAGCTGTTGTATTTAATATGAACCTAGCATTTCGGAGTTAAGGTCTACTTTTGACTGACGCCATTAGGTTCACGTATGTTCGTGCTTGCGCGACTCCGTATTATATTTTGTCAATACAATGTTTTCACTAGCAGGATTTTATTTAAATTGTTCTAGAATTCTTCGTTCTAGAAACTTCTGTATTGTGATGGAGTCTTAACTATAACGCTACGTGTCCTATTTTTGATGCTTATGAAATACAAACTAATTAAATAAATGTATTATTAATATTATGCATAATTTCATACTATTATATAAAGATGAATTTGTGATTGTATTATGAAGTCATATTAAAGGTAGTCATATGGTTAAAGGTTTAAGTAAAGATGGATTAAAAATAAATGTTTATATTTATCTAAATTTATTGAATCGGTTGTGTTCTTTTCGGTTGACCGTGGGTTTTAATGTCGTGTAGGTTAATATATAGGCTCTGTAACTCCGATATCACTCACTCTTTAGGTGGAGAAGATATAAGTATATTTTATTAGAACTACTACCCTCTCATTATTGATGTTTGTACTTTGTTGACTTGAAACTACCCCCGTTATCGAATTTACTCTAATCTCTTTAAGTATCAAAAACATTCACACATATACATTCACACGAAAATTCCATAAAAATAAACAAAGAATCCTTACATGCATCATTCGTAGCGAATTAGTGGTTAAACATAATTGCATCTATAGGTTCTACAGATCGTATTGTATTGGCCAAGAACAATAAAAAAAGCTAGGTTCAATAACCGACCCACTTACAGGCGATTGAAAGATTTCACGGATACCTTAACAATGGACAACTGTTCGAAGGAAATTAGTTTTTTGTAGGTTTTCTTTGAAATTCTAAAGGTTGGGAAAAGAAACTGGCATTTTGATTGCAATCGTCAATGGCTTTGCATTTTAGCCAGTGAGGTGTGTCGGAGTTATCTTTTTTGGGTGAGGTTCCTCATAATTGTCATCTGTACTGAAATTATAAAGACGAAACTTATGTATTTTTGTATGTTTCTAACGTTTTCACCCAAAAACTACTGGACCGATTTCAAAATTCTTTCACCATTAAGCTGTAACTTCACTGAGTGACATAAGCTATATGTATGTACCACGTGTGAAGCAGGGCCGAACAGGGCATATGGATAATGTTATGATTAAAAAATTGTTTTTATAAGTACAGTTGAGACTAATAAGCTGATGCGACTTGTAACTGTATTAACCCCGTGTATTTTAAAACATAATTCTTCGGCGCAGTCGGTTAAAACGATACACGAAACATACTCGTAATAGTTGTAAAGTATGTACTACCTATATGACTAGTAATCATCAACGAGATGGCATGAACCAAGAATAAGGTTCAATTACGTCCTTGGCGGGAATTGACCGCAACGTAATCGATATGTTATCTAGTACCTACCCAGTTGCCATGCTTCGGATCATATGTTGGCAGAAATGTATGAAAACTGTTTTATATTGGGTGGGTGTATATTCAAATAACAAAATCAAGTAGCTACCTATCTTTCCGCTGGAGCTACACGAACAGGTAGTGTAGACATAATTCTTAAATACTTTCAGCCTTTAGGTCGTGACCCCTAGGACCCGTGACCCCCTTGTTAATGGTGTGGTTAAGATGTTATTATAAATTACGTGTCACGTTGTTTATCCGCGATGGACTCGTAAACTACTCGACCGATTTTAATCGAATTTGCACAACATGTGGAGTTTGATTAAAAGATAGGATATATTGTTTTAATTAAGATAAATGACTATCCGGCCGGAGCCGGGGCATGCAGCTAGTATTATTATATATTTCGACGACTTAAAAGCACATCTACATGAATTCATTTAAATAAATAAATGTTTGGTAATGGTTAGTAAAGTTCCAAATCATCTATGATAATATTAATCCATCTGAATACATAGAAAAACATATTTTTTTAATAAGAACATTCTAGCAATAGTCAGAACATACACAAGAGAACACTGAATAATTAAATGATATTTTCTCTGACTCCTATAAGTTTCGGAAAGCCTTAATTCCATATTATATCTAATTATTATTTTACATGCACATAATGTACTTGCTGTTAATCACAAAGTGTTCAATGTTAATATCAATAAATTCTAACTTATTTGTTACTTATTAACTTATTTATAGATATTACCTTAGTTATACTTGTTTTTTTTTTATTCTGAATATTGTGTTTATCTTTAATTGTTGTGCATATAATGTGTAATACTAAACTTTTTTTTGTATTGAGAGAAATTGTTTATGCAACAACAGCTGATGAACCTAAATAAATAAATAAAAATAAAATAATAAATATTCTCCTACGTCCATTCAAACTTAAGGTTAAAATGAAATACAGTTGTGACGTGAAATTATGAACGCGCGTTCAATTTTACGCACACAACAAGTGACCTTTCGTATAAAGAATAAGATGATATTGAAAGATTTTACATTATGCAAGGGTAATTGTACTAGATTTTAAGCTAATTCATTCATTCATCATCAGCCCATACATGTTCCTATTGCTTACACAGGCCTTCTATGAGGGTTCAGGCCATAATCCATCACGTTTACCAGAGTACGGGTTGGCTTATATTATGGCATATAAGAATATGGTTATTTAACTAGATTCATATATTCTTGGTTCGTTTGATTAACTGTAAAGCAATCATCTTAGTTCCAATATAAGGAACTAGGTTTGGTATAGTTATTCGGTGATAAATAAAAACTCAAGGTCCGTAGCTACTGGTGTCAGCCGGTCTAGGCAAGGAGCCGGTCTAATTCCTCGCCATCAGATATGTTTGAAGCGTATTAAGCAATCATATAATATGGTAAACTGTTCAATCAAACTTCATTCACATGGGTACGTCAACATATACTAATCTATGCTAATAATATAAGGCTGAAGACTTTGTTCGACGCGCTTACATCGAGACCTCATGACCGATATAAAACTTCTTCCACCGTTGGATATAGGTACAAATGATCTCTCGGTGCAAAAGGTTATACGTGTATTATGGGCATATCCTGAAGATTAATGTCGTCATTCATCACGATACAAAATGTCGCATCTACTGAGAATAGACAATAGACTCGATACTTACACCTTTAATCACACTCATTTTGTTTGTTTGGATGTTTGTCTGTCAATCACGCTGAAACTACTGAACGGATTTTGATGAAATTTGGTATACAGACAGGGGACAGAGCTGACGTGGGGGATAGGATGCTTTTTATCCCAATTAAATGATGCCTGGGGATAAAATAGTAAGCTTGATATCCGGGCGGGGCTGGGACGAGCGGTTAGTACCAGATAAATACTTATAAAATAATCCGTATTTTTTTGTTACAGGATCTTGTGATGTGTGCTGTTGGTATTACGGTGAGTTTCTGGTTTTAATTTTAATAACAATTAGTTTTTAATGGCACTCGGTTAAGCACTTTATTAATTCGATTGATAATATCTGATGCCAAGAGTTCCTGTAGTCGACGTGATTATCTTTACTTGTGAATCGGTCATGTGGATAAGTAACAAGTGAATTGGAGACGACAATTTTTATCGTGCGTGCTCGTCGCGCATTCGGTCCCAATATGTTAAGCTGATATTGATTAATTTCTTTTGTTTGAATTGATTTATGGGTACTTTTATTTGGGCAGAATTCAATTCGCTGAGCTAATTAATTTCTGCTGTATTGTGTGCGTATACAGTTTTGAACTATTTCTGAATGTTTGCGCCAGTATAAGAAACGGTATTGCAATGGTATGTTCATTAATAACAATATATATAAGACTCATTTTGCTAGTAACAATATCCTTAAAAACTATGCTCGTACATGAAATTAGAAATTATCCTATTCGATACCATCGATGTAAATAATAAAAAACTAAAACGGCTTTAATATGTCAGAATAACATCAAACTTAAATAGGACCAGAAGTCACAAATTTTCAAATAAAATAAGAATCATCAAAATTGGGACACAGTCCAAAATTCTGAAGTAGCAAACACAAAAAATGTACAGTCGAATTACGAAACTTCTTTTTTTTAACCGTAAAAAAGCTGTATAACTGACTGTGTTATTGTATTCTTCCTATTTGCGGTACTAAATACAAACCTACAAAGCACCTGCTTCTAATCCCACTGCTGGGAACAAGTTTAGTTAAATAGTCTCCTGTTGAATTCCTTTTAGATTCCGTCATTGGGTCTAGTGGATATAGCAATAAGCACTTTTTTCCACTGCCGATAAAAATATGATATAAGCCAACAAAATTTCAAGGCCTGAAAGATGTACGAATGCAGATAACTATGCCAAAAACTATTTATACTGATGCGGATGCGTTGGGTATTAGTAAGGTTTTGTTTTGATCGATAGGTTGCCTGGTAGATATAAATGTTGCCTGGTGTATAGCCATAAGGTCGCCATTTGTGCACTACTTAAAGTTGTTTTTTTGTTATATCTGTTTACAATAGAGAATAAATAAGTAAATAGTTCATCAGTTCAATTACATTGAATTTATCGAATTCCGGAGAGAGATGAATTTCTTACGAGCAATGCTTTTATAATGTGTAATTTCGGGCAAGCGAGCTGGTGGTTCGCCTGATGGTAAGCCATCACAATCGCCCATGAATATTTGCAGAGGTAGGGCCTTTGGAAATGCGTTGTTCGAATTGGAGGGGTCAGGGATAAGGACAGGAATGGAATAGTAATTTGAGGAGAATGATTTCGCATGGCAGAAATAATAAGGAATCTACAAAACCTATTATATTGTAAGAGCAATAAGAATCGTGTTTTATTGATGTAATTCAAGAGAGAAAACCTGTTATGTGCTATTTCATTAATGAGGAAGAATATATTTAATATTTCACACTTTCGAGCAATAAGAGATGAGAAAAATTGATGCATTTTCTACATCCCGCTTCTGTGTCCACTCTTATTTAATTCTCCTCTAGGCACTATTTGGCTCCCTTGGCGATCATATCTCTTTCACTGACCTATTTTCTTCAGGGACTAGGTTTCTTTTTGGGTTCTAAGAACCCCACTTGTCTCCGCTTTTAAATTTTCATCCTCACTTCACGGGTTTTTCAAAGAAACTTTACAAATCGTACATTATGCTAACACTTTCCCAGTTTCCGCAGTTGTGCCATTAATGGAGCCATGTAACGCGACACGCAACGTGACATTGGTACGCATTACGCTGTTTCAGCGGCTAATGTGTTTTGATTGCTGACGGACGTGTGAGCAGCCGCTGAGCGAGCGATCAGAGCGGTTTTCTGTATATGTATGTATAGGAGTGAGATTCTGTTCGTTATAGATAATGTATGATACGTGAATATGACAAAAACGTAAGTTAATAATTGTGAAATTTTCTTTGGCAAGTTTTATAATCCAGGTGATCACACGTCTGTGCTGGTCAGTGGTTGTAAGTGAACTGTGTCAAAAATTCATAGATAATAATGGAATAGAATAAAACAGAACGGGAAACCTTTGTTTATATTTATGTATCTTTTGATACGTCAGTTGGTTCCTAAACGGATTGTATTCATTCCTTAGTTGATTGCATACGGATAAAATTATGTAACCCAGTTGTTCCCATCCGCAATACGAAAGATACCTACGAATGCATCACAAACTTCCTCGCCAATGGAGAGATATTGGTATTAATTATTAATTATATATGTATATGGACAAAAATTTGAATGTATTGTTTCGGTATGTTTAAACTATTTACCTGCTTAATTAGACAGTTTTAACCGGAATTGTACTATTGTAAATTTATTTGTATACGCACATTACTTAAAACCTCAGTGGTTTTTTTTTAGTTGTTAATTCCTTTTTTGTTTTGATAACAAAAAAAGAATTAAGAGAGCGTACTTTAATCATTTTCGAAGGCCACCCATATTAACTTAATCAATACATCCTGGGTCACTGTGAGAGCTTTGACCTTGGAAACCATGACCTCATTGAACTCCTGTGATAAGGATGCGAACTGTAAATAAAAAGAGTGGTGTAATGGTTTTAATAGTAAGTTAAACGTTAACAACTAGCCTTTTACCCGTGACTTCGCTCGCGTAGTTAAAAGATAATAAATAAATAATAAAATGGGAAATACTACTAAATACTAAATAATAATTATTTTGGTTCGGTGATAATGTAATATTTTCACGTCTAGTTCTGACAATTTAACGGCGTTTTAGTTTTTTAAGTATAAATAATTACTTTATTAAATACAATTTATTCGCCACGGGCGAAGCCGGGGAAACATATTATATAGCCTATGTCACTCTGTTAAGTTGCAACTTTCTAATAGTGAAAACATTTTTGAAATCGGACCAGTGGTTTTTTGTGTGAAAACGTTCAAACATAAAAAAATACAAAGATTTATTCTTTATGTAATATTTACTGTAGATATCTCGTTTCGTAGCCTCGCCAAACTCACGCGCTCACGGCGAAACTAACACCTCGACGCGAACTCCTCGCCTGATAGTCTTAATTGATATTTTGATGGAATAATGTTGCCGCGAGGGGCGATAATGATGTTCGTGCTGTTATTGACCAGTTTTCTAACCGACATCGAAAAAAGGAGGTGGCTCTTAATTCGACTGCCTCTTTTAAATCGATTTCAAAAAAGGTGTTGGTGTCTGTTGTATATATACTTTCAACCGAGTGAACCGCTTTTGTTGACTCTTTGAAAGATGATGCTTCCCGTGGATCCCTCCCGTCTCGTTACATGGGACTACCATTTAAATTTGATCTAGTTGTGACAATTTGAAGGATTAGTTGGTTTGGTTTAGTTTTTTTTATAAATGATTAGTAAATATAATTATTTTATTGTAATATGGATTTTATTTTATGTCACTACTAGACGCTCGTCCCGGCTCCGCCCGGATATCATGATTCCTGTTTTAACTTCTCATAGCCTTAACATAGCCTTATATTTGTGTAATATGACGATTCAAAAGTGCTTCTATAAGAAGTCTAGTTGAATGAATAAATGTTTGAGTTTGAGAATTCTATACATTAGAAGATAGATTATATGCCCAATTACCATAGTCGTAACTCGGAACTTCTACGCAAACTAGTTATTTATAAACATGCTCACTGTTATTTATTATGAGGATGGTATAAGAAACATTATGCTCAACCAAAGACGTCGTTTGTCTAACTACAAGATGCAAAGTTATTCGATTTATTATTTTTTTATCAATTTGTTTTCCTCTGCCATCTCCACCAGAAATTCACTTAGTTATAAAATGTGCATTGCTCACTTCAATTAATCACAGACCTGCGACATCGCTCGTGGATTTATCATCGTGTGGATAGCTTAAAGATTGTATAAATACGATTATAATTAATTAAAACGGGCCTGAATCTATCCTCGTGCGCTTTCAACGTTATCTTTTCTCATAAGTATTTGTCGTTTATCTACATCATAGTATAGTGATACAGTCATGTTGCAAGACATATTACAGTAAATAAGCAATATGTAATGTTAGTAAAATATTGTATGGACCTAAGTGTGACCTGATTGTAATAGTTGAGGTAAGAGAGAGAGCACTTGAACTGGAAAATGAAGGTAAAAATTCATAAAGCGCGATTCATGTGTGTAAACACATTAGCTTTCTGCCCGCGTTGTCCAAGTACTCAAATCGAAATGCAGAAGATCCCGGGTTTTCGTTCCCGTGGGATTTCCAGGATTCAAGTCTTTTCCCGGGTTCCAATCTATATCTATACCAAATTTTATTGATTCGGCCTAGTAGCTTTTGGGATTGTCGCTTTCGAGCTAACAAACTTTTCAGTTTTATACACATATACGCATTTTCTAATCATAACCCTTTCCTTATTTTCACAAATTGTTCAACCATATGATCAATGTCAAGCATATGAGGGACAACCAATTGGCAGTGGAATTCGGTGTCACGATGTTGTCATTGTTGTATGTTTATCATGAGCTGTAAATTTATCATTACTCTAATATACGCTTCCTATGTTATTACTTTCAACGTATCTTATATATAAAATTCTCGTGTCACAATGTTAGTCTCTATACTCCTCCGAAACGGCTTGACCGATTCCTCTGAAATTTGGTAAGCATATTGGGTAGGTCTGAGAATCGGCTAACATCTATTTTTCATATCACTAAACGATAAGAGTAAGGCAGAACAGCGTTTGTCGGGTGCAGCTAGTATCTTATAAAGTTATATACGATACGGCGACGGAAACGTCTTTTGTTTAATTTTCCATCAATTCCGGCTTTGTTGGCTATCCCCTTGGTATTTTAATGGATTGGCTGTTTATTTCGAAATTCCCTCAGCGCTTGAAGCACTCAGACAAGCACTCAAGCACGGCTGCCGTAGCCAGAGGATAGCGGCTAGATAGTAGTGATTTTGAAATACTCGACAATAGGTTGGTTTATAGCATCCACGCTGAGAGTAGGATGAAACGAACGGAGAAAGCTTTTATGAAAGCAATTAATACGTGCTAGCTTAAAAAATAATTACATATACGGAATGTATCTATGTTTTGTGTAGTTCTTTGGTTTGGTTTGGTTCAAAATTATACAGATTTCGTAATTATACATATATCAAAATTGCTAAAATAATATAAATATAATTGATTATTTTGCCTTTCGCGTCATGAGTCAATGACCTTAATATTTCAGCAAAATATAAACTGATAGAATGATATCATTCCGTGAAATCAAATATCTTCAGCCCACTTTGCCGCTAGAATTATCTAAATTGACGGCCTACTTTCAAAACAAATGGTCAATTTGTATGTCATATTTCATAGAGGGTCAGCTGCGAGGAAGAGGTTATGCTCGATTTGAGTACTAACATCCAGGACATAAGTAGATATCCTGGATAAATGGATTTAAGATTTAAGATTTGCAATCGTAGGACCATAAAATTAAACATGTTATTAAGTTATTGAAAACAGCTTAAGGTAAACTTTGTCTAAATTAGGGTACAAGGTAGTTCCATATGTGGCAATATGCCTTTTTATTAATGGATTCTTATAACTTACACTTGAATTTATATGACTTATACAAGTATATCACCACGTTAGTTGTGAGTAATTACTAATTTCGTGACGATGTGTAGAGCAAAATTAAAATGTCCGAAGTGGGTCGAGAAAATCCATTATCTGTAGTGGTTCGTTACGTGTCTTATGAGAGACTGTGGACAAAGCGGGCTCTCAAGAGATCAGGATAATAGTTCATGTAGACCGGGTGACTGGCCTGGACCGAATTTACCCGCTATTATGCTCGATATTCAAGAAGGCTTGTTTCTTAGCGGCAAAGACCAGACAGCGCATTTCTAACGAAGGATAAATTGTAAAATGCAGATGTAAACCCGCGTTCTGAATACTGCAGAATTACCGTTTAACAGTTTATTTATGAGCTAAACGTTAGAAGTGACAAAATGCGTGTCAAATTGCTGAATATGTTTTTGGCTTAAAAGGTACTTAAACCCATATTCCGGTCATTTCTTTGGCCACATGTCGAACATCTGAATAGGAATTGGTCTTGAGATCGTTCATCAACCTACGTGTACTTTGATATTTGGCGATGACATAAGTGGTAAGCTTTATTTTATTATTAACCGTCGTTTTGTATTATTTTGATAAAAAATCAAGTCGCCGAATAGAGTGGGTAAGTACAATTTTCTAAACAAATATGCATATGTTTATGCGGTACCTACAGCATTTTAATATTTATTTCTTAGTAAAAGAAACATTTCTCTCCGATAACCGAATGTAGCCGAAATTCAAATAAATTGTTTATGCGGAGAGACGATACATAAAAAACAAATTCGAATTATCTTAATTGCAATCCCAGAAATTCGGTCACAATCTTGGTATACTTTCTCTTTTCGTTTTGTGTGTAATCCGTGCATAATTATGTTTTCAATTAAACTGGAATTGCGAATTTGACCTCGTTCCTGCATAGGACAAAGCACCAGAGCATAGCTGAAATACAAAAGAGTGCAAATACCGGCCCACCAGTGTCGCGAGAGCATATTTTACGTGTCAATTACCGTGTCGTAATGGAGAGAAATTAAAACTGCATGCCGTGAACTGGGCCAAACTTTGAGCCGGACTGTCATTGTGATTTTCGGAACATACAGATTTATGAAAGCACCAGCCGCTAGAGTGACTGATTAATGAAAAGCCTCTCTACTGGACCCTGTACAAAGTTGCTGCTCTAAATAAATTGGATGTTTCTGAACGTGTTTCACAATCTACCTTTGTTACTGCAGCTCGTGCGAAAATTGCTTTTTTTTTGGTTATTGAAAAGTGGGCTTGTATTATTTGCATATTCTCTTCATCGAAACTTTATCATAAACATGAAAGCTTTGGACAGTTTCCTTAGCTAGGAGTAGCAGCACAAAACAGTGGGTATTTATCACACTTTTTGTCTTCTTATAGCTGACTGTTGACACATTAAAATCGAAATGTATGCATTTTATTAAAGGTCAGGTTCCCGTGTGAATACTGAGTCATAAAATGACTCAGATTTAGCCTCAGCGAAATGTTCCAATTTATTGCCTTCGTTTTTTTTTACTGGTATCGCTTGGGTCGATATTGCATTTTTATTTATTATTGGAATCGAGTTTTTATAAATTATTTTTCACAAATAACATCTTTTTGTTTTTCGAAAGTGTATCTTAGTGAGTAGTAGATTAAGGTGATGTTGTGAAGACATATTGAATAAAAATAATCTATACTAGTATTATAAAGCTGAAGAGTTTGTTTGTTGTTTGAACATACAAATTTTAGGAACTACTGGTCCGATTTGAATAATTCCTTCAGTGTTAGATAGCCCATTTATTGAAGAAACCTATATATGTATGTGAGGGCTATATATGTACTACGGTAGTAAAATGTTATAGTACCTACTAATGTCAATGGTTGCTAATCTCTTAAAATGCAACGCTAGCTTTTTATTGCATAACAATTTACACGATTAGCTTCTCAAGTCTAGGTACCCTAGCTACTACGAGGGGATATATCTGAAACATTTTTGCGCTCAATATTTACCCCATCTTCTTTTTCATAATCATTTAAATCTCCAATCGGAAATTTATTTCCTTTATTATCAAATACTGCGACGTGTTCGCGATATCTCAATGGAGTCACGTTCCATCATGGCCTACTTGATTTGAGCGGTTGATTGCCAACTCTGGCGTTTATTTTATGTTGACTTTATCGGAGCTGTAATAAACGAACTTGAGAAATTAATATTTATTGCTTCGTTTTCAGGGTTTGTTATTCGTATGTTTGTTGTAAGTTTAATTAATTTTGCTCGGTATGTAGTAGTGATTGTTTCAGGTTTTCCTTCTTTCACTTGCATCAATTAGGATTCCTTTTATACTAAATATAGTGTTACTAAATATACCTACTTATGTCAGTCACTATATTTCGATAGTAGAACTGGCTTAATTGACTTGGAATAGGTTCCAAAATGGACATGATATTTACATACATCCACTCCGAGCCTGTTTTACATCCGTCAAATGCAAATAAAGTAACGTTTCAAAAAACCAGTCCACCGTTTGATAAAACTTCAGATGAACTAGCCGGATTACAGTGCGCCGGTAAATCCGCAATTCGCCAAAAGCAACACAAAGCATGGGAGTAAACAGCGAAAGTGTGTCGCCTGAACAGTGTCTGCGAGTGTCACAATGGCTGGAGATAATGCTTTTATTGTGGCGTACTGGATCCGCTTTGGACTTCTGGAATATGCTGGAATGTGAGCGGAATCGGGGGAAATGGGTCGCGGAATGTCACGCCGCGAAAAATGGAAATGGCTAGCAGTGAAACAATTTTTGTAATCGGTCTCGTAGTTCCTGAGAATAGCGCGATAAAACAAACAACCTCTTCAGTTATAAATAAAGTCATAATTGCATAGTTGGATTGGATAGATATTGCAACATAATAATGATTCCCATAAAATGAACAAAATGTATTCAAATGAATGATATTGTTTGTTTTTATCAATGAGATAATGTAATGTTTATTGTAATCGAAAGCTCTTTAGTTACCATTATAAATACAAATTTGTATTCACATTGTCTTCCAACCGTGTATTAATAATAACTATGTATAGTTCTTACATATACTTAGAATTCCAATAAATATAAATAAACTTTATGGTACATAAAATCACCATATAAAACTGATTCTGCGAAGTTGCGATGTTAAAATGTAGCGCGTTGTATTTGTATATCCAATACTTATAATAATATTAAATTAATGTAATTTGTGTTGTTCTTACTGTTTGCATGATAATTTTATTGAAATGGGAATAGATGTATGTGATATCTGAAATTCTAAATTGTTGAATGCAACACTCATTTTATTTGGTAATTATAAGAACTAAAAATCCTTTTGTGATTTATGGAGGATGCCTTGTCGTCACTATCAGGTAATGCAATCAGTGTTTGAACAAAAGTATAATAAAATAGTAAAAACAAAGGAACGAAGTCTGTCCATAAAATCAGTCGTTAAACTGGAGTAATCTTAATTCCTATAAAATAGATCTAACCCAGTTTCCCGTCACAATAACGCTGTTTGTAGTTCGGGACATAAAATATATTCTTCCACTTGAGAATTTTATGTTTTGGGTTGACAAATGCGTGTTTTGTTTGTGTGATATAATATTTTGGATTTGATACTGTATCATCCCTTCAGATAACTATAGAATGTCGAGTATATTGTAACGTTTGACGAGTTGATATTTGTGCGCCCTACGTATTGTGTATGTCTTAATGTTCACAATGTGTTGTAAAAATGTTCACGGCCAAATGGCGTAAGATTTTGCGTGATCGAATGTTAAATTTTAATTCAGCAGAAATTTAGACTCTGTGGGCATAATTTTTCTAGTTTTTGTAGTGCATACAGTAAAAAGGGGTGTAATAGGGGATACGCTATGCGTATAGCCAAATAAAATCACACAAAACAAAACAACGTTGACTACATGCAAAAAATAGCTTCTAAATAAATTTTCTTTCTTTTCTGTATAGCATAGAAGTACAGACTGTTAGCTGCAGACCATAAGGAGTTATTCAGTCAAGAATCGGGTTAATTTCTGTCGTGGAAAATTCTGGAATCCTTGCAATGCGTTCCGTCTTGTGCCCAACTACTCCGGTTGCTTTAAACTTCTTTACGTCGCGAAGTAAACTAATGTAAATTGCCACTGTGCTAACGTACATATTTGATCACAGTAATTAACTGTAAGTCTAATATTTATTCTTGCAACTAGACAAGTTTAGGAGAGCTTTTTAATGGAGATTGTTTAGCAAATTGGACGGGAACATTAATATTATTTCAACCAGAATTATCAGGTGGTTTAAATTCCAACCTTTTTAGCATTTCACCTACATTACCCTAACACAAATTTGTATTTTAAAATAAAGCAACGATATAAGCATTCTTAAGTAAATGCAGGAAAGCTTAATCTGTTTATTTATAAGCCCTTAGTTTCTAATATAATCCATATTCAAAGTAAATTTCAGCACCTGGTAATGATTTTAACTACTTAAAGCGGTTGGTGTCGAAACGAGGACTTATATATTATAGTACTTTAGCGGACATAGTATACCATAGAACTTGGAACTTAAATCTCCACTTTTTTGGCACATAATTTTTGTATTGAACTTGGCTCTCTCTTTTAAAACTAAGTTTTTGATGAGATTAGTGTCTACATTATTTTTTTTTGAAAACGTCAGATACTTGAAAAAATTAATACAGGCATTATTCATACTTGAATAATAAAAAAAAATCTTATTGTGTTTTTCATTAACCATGCTTAGATGGGCCTTTGATCTATGAAAATAGTAGTATTACGCAGATGTTTATGATGGATGGATAGATGGACGGTTGTTTGTTTCTCTTTCCAAAAGCGGTTTATCGGACAGACGACTTTCGTACACAGAGATGGATAATAATCCAGATTCAGCACAACGGTTGATTATCCAGGCACCAACGCGAGTGAAGCTAGTGCAAGAACAGGTTTTTTGTAACAAATTCGCCAATAATAAAATAAAATTAAATAAAATAAAATATTGACATGCCAAAGACACGCCAAAGGTTAATCTCTTCCATACATTCCTATATTGGAGTTTATTGGGACAGGCAAGGCTTGTAAAGAAGGTTTAAGTCTGGAATGATCAGATAGGATGGCTTCTCCTGAGCTCCTATTAAGCCTACCTAGAAAATAGAATATTGGACGTGAACCGTGGACGGCTTAGCGTATTTCGTTAGTTTACTGAAGCCTCTTGCTGTTCCTTTGGGTTATCCAGTGTTATTTGCTTAGCGTATTGTAGCACTTATTTTGGGGTGTGTATAAATATATTATTTATGTGAATGGATTTATTAATATTTCCTTATATCCCGTCGTCAACCCTCATTTTAAAAAGCTAGCAACGCACTTGTAATGTTTTTACCTCTGCAAATATTTATTGGCCGTGATCCGTCGCTTACTATCAGGCGACTCGTACATTAAAAAAAGCAATTGCCGCTCTAACTCTAAATATTGTCTTTCTGTTTATACATCTCTACGAAACGAACGACAAAATTCTACAATTAAAAATGCCGTTGTAAATTTGGTATGTGGTAGTCGAGCATGCTTCGGCACGAATTGGGCCAGCTCGCACCGAGGAAGTACCACACCTCCACAGAAGACCGGCGTGAAATAGCATTCTGCTGTGTTTAGTTCTGTGAGTGGGGGAGCCGGAGGCCCATATCCTTTTCCTTACCCCTCCCAGTCCTTTCCTTTAATCCTATCGCCAATCCTTTCTTAATCCCCTCCCAAAAAGTCGGCATCCATTTGTAGAGGCGTAAGGTCTGCAATGGACCTTATGCCTCTCCAAATGTTCATGGGCGGTGGTAGCGCTTACCATCAGGCGACCCACCAGCTCTATTGCCGACTGTAACATAAAAAAAAGCCATAAACCATGCCAAAAAACTATCAAATCATGATTTGATAGTACATTAGTGTAATGTGCCTTTGTATTTAACCGTTCTGGAGTTAGATTTGTTATTCTGGCAGGACAATTATGATTCAGAATCACAAGAGACACCGTAATATGCACACATATAAATAAATTCGATACGTTAAGTACCTATAATGTTTTGAACACCCACTGCTTCGCTTTTGAGTAATATTTGTCAAACAATATTCGATGTTAAATTGGTGTAACGATAGATTTTACAAGAGCTCATGTCGGTTTATCAAGTGCGATCTCAATTAAACGTGACGACGAATTTGGAGTCTTTACAAGTGCGATGTTATACAGCGCTTAGGGTAATTCTTTATTGATTTTTATGGTGTTGTTTTCATATTGTTATTTTCACAAACAAGTTATCGTTTTATAACAGATTCCGTTCAATGATTATAGAATTATGTTCAAAGGCAAGATTCATATCGCGATTGAAATCCTAATTGCTTACCATGTTCTACATATCTGGGTTTCTCGGTGAAGGGTTACTTTAGCGTTGCTTAAGTCTTGTGCCATGTTAGCGGTAGTTTTACTGAAATGTGTCTAGATTAGCTCTAGAACAGCGCTGAGCAATTTAATCAGTGGTGTAACTGGCTCTTGCAATTCTTTTCATTTCATTATTAAGAAATTCTTGGACTTCTAATAAAGACGAGACGCTGCTAGGGAAGTCCTTTTCTAGAAATTGCTTTTTTTGTTGTTGTAAATAATTTTATATGTTTACCAGCTGTTTCGTGAAACGCTGTTCTACCTTACTTTTATTATTTAGGATTATGAAAATGATGAAATAGATGTTGGGCGATTCTCAGACCTGCCCGATATGTACACAAAGTTTCATGAGAATCGCTCAAGCCGTATCGTAGGAGCATGGTAATTTATATTGTGATATAACAATTATATATATAGATTTTGCGTTTATATGCAAGAATAGAAAGAAAAAAATATCCCACAAAGCAGAATTTGAAGTAACTACAAAAAAACATACGGTCGGCGAATAAAAAAATATTTGAATTTGAATATCGTCTCCATCTCACTATTTACGTCGTAAGTCAGCACTGTAATGCTGTGACGCGGCCATAAACAACGCGCTTTATTGGCCGGCCGGTCGGTACGTGTTCCCGTTTTGCTCTTTTTGCCGCCGCGATCAGATCAACTCGGCGATCTTGTGTTTGTTACATTTCGAGACGAGTACAATTGATGTGCTGAGACGCTTTTACAGAAATTTGTTTGCAGAGCCATTGAAATTGTTCGAATCGCTCCAGCGCTTTAATGTTTAAACGCTAACTGCGGAATAGTCGTTTGTTCTTGGAGTTTTATTAGGTTTTTGTAATAGTATGTATTCAGGGTAGCCTTTAATGTCTTGAAGTTTACCTTGTTAGATTTCCCGATCCATTAAAATTAGCAATTCATAGAAAGAGTGCAGGAAGAGTAATGTAGCTGAACGTTCATTCCGCTTACAGCGTTTATGATTTATGGTTTGTTTATGAGCGTTGTATACGTCTACTTGTTATTTCTCTATCGTCTCCCCGTCACGCGCTGTGATGGATGCCGACGTTAGCTCGAATCTGTTAAATCCGTCATATATATCACCGGGGCTCGAGTATCGTAATTTGTATCTGTGCATAACCACCGCTTATCCACTTTGCTTGAGCTCCGGGCTTTTAAGTAGTACTCAAATGTTTCATTAGTTATGAGAGCGCGGCGGGTCAACTGTGATTGGTCGTGGGTAGGGCTGTGGCACGTATCGAATGTATCAAGTGGTCTAGTGTGTTAAATGATCTGAACCTGTATGCTAGTGTTTATATACAATTAGAACTAAAATATATTGATATTAAGTTAAATTTTGATTGAAAGAAAAATCTCAAAGCAGATTTATGACAAATTTAAATTCAAACTATATTTATTTGCAAGAATGTAGTTACAAATTATAGGTTTTATTACAGACACTAACAGTTGGTAGATATCTATAAAGAAATATAATGCAATTCAATATCGTTTATGATAACTCGTCGTTTCAGCCGTGGGACGTCCACTGCTGGACAAAGGCCTCCCTCAAAGATTTCCACCACGACCGGTCACTG
>NC_052116.1:8947626-9002980 GCF_012273895.1 Zerene cesonia | reverse complement strand
CTTTTTGAAGAACAGAACAACCACACTCCTGCTCCATGCTTCAGGCGTAGTGCCCTCGAGCAAGGCGGAATTAAATAGATAAAAATTAAATTAAATTATGATAACTCGACAAATATCAATTCTTTTGATTATATTCAACCTGGCTATATTCCCACTAAATACTTTTAAAATGTTCCAAAATCAAAAAGTCAACTTTAAAAATCCGTCGGTGGCAGCCCTAATAAACGAGATGCCGGGCGCGAGCCCACCGCGCAGCCTCCGCTGTATCGAGCGGCCGCACCCCACGTGCTCCATTCAGCAGCACGTGGGAACAGTAGTGGGTATCGTCAGGAATAGTACGATGCACTATCGATTGATTTTCAGCTGAGTGGTGGGCGGCTCTTTGAAGCTCTACGCGATTTGTCACTGTGAAAGTCAATCGATGCTTTGTGGTGCATGGAAATATATTTACGATGTAGGTAAAGTGCTCAAATAATGTAATATGTAAATTTATAGGTTTCTTGTATGAAACGAGAAATTAGCGCATACTAGGTATTCAATGCGACGCTCGGCCCAACGTCGTTCCACTTTAGGGATTAAGAAGCCGTGGAGATTTCCAGGATAGCGAGAACATTATAAAAACTCGCTCTTGTTGGTTTAAGTGCTGTAATTCTGCTCTAACAAGATGAAGAATTCTGATTAAAGACTCTCGCATTCGCTACCACAATTTCGTTTTCAGAATAATTATTTAGATCACTTAATTCCCTTTTGACTTGATATTTATCTCTGTATTGGAATTACTGTAACGTGATTTGGAGTTATACAGGGAAATTATGAAATATGCTCTACGTTCGCTTTTTAATTGCGTACCGTTGTTGCAATTAGGTCATGCAAAACAGTCTGAATTCATTTCTATCGATCATATTTCCACTGCGAATAATTAGAATGGTATTGTAGGAACTCTTTGTTTGTAATTATTCCCGTATATTTGCTTTGCATTCCGTATATTGGCTAGTATATATAGCGCTTTATATATTGCGCATATCTCGAAACATAGAGATACAACTTACAGTGAAACTTGGTTAAGTGGGACCTGGATAAGTGAGAAACCTCCATAACTGGAACTCATGCTGAGGTCCCAACACTTTGGCACTGAATTACCTCTGTTAGTGGGACGAGGTAAACCTCTATATCTGGGATTTGTTCTTTCGATTTATCATCATAGTTACCTCTATAACTGAGACAGCGAGTAAATTTTATATGCATAAACCTCTGTAACTGAGATAATATTGTTTGTTTACTCATTCTTATTCTACCCACAAATTCCACACGTAATTTCAAGTACGTAAGTACAAATTTTGAGCTTCAATTACCTCTGTAAATGAGACAGATATTGATTTATACCTGTATATCTGAGACACTGGGTAAGTGGAATACCTCTATAAGTGAAACGACATTGCAGGTCCCTTGGATGTCTCACTTAACCAGGTTTCACTGTATATACTTTTTCATACAATCCACAAAGAGCCAGTGCGGGTGGAATCAGTGACGTCACAACATTTGCATTTCAAATTATGCTTTAGTATGGCGGAAAAGGATACAATTTTATAATCCACATTTTGACTGTCACGAACCCGGGTTAAACTATTTAATTCAACCTTTTTTGTGGTGAACCTCGACGGTAGCCTGTAGGGCTACTACATCTTAGCACGGGCGTGTGGATCACCTGATGGTTCATCCTGGTAGCGGCACATGCTGCTACTCTTTGTCGATTGGCGTCCAAACTGTAGAACGTCTTAATCCTTTAATTCTATTCAGCATTCAACGCTTACGGTTTCCGTGTAGCTGCACATTTTAACGTTCTCATAAATTTAAGCCCTGTTTGACATAGTTCCTTCGCCGCCGTGCACGCATGCGTCAGACGGGGAAACCCGTGGGCTATTAATGCTGAAATATAGTACTGTTTTAATTAAAGACGGGCTTGGTTTTAAAGTCATTTGTAGGTAGGTATGTTTCGTTTTGTTTGCTGTTGGCATTGGTTTGAATGTGTAGTTTAGGATGGTGTGTTAGATGTTTAGTTTTATTTGTTAACTAATTAAGAAGATTTTGAATTAAGCTATAAATTGTTCTTAGATCAGTGTTGAAGTCATTTAATGTGTCAAATTATTATATAGGTACCCACTATTTGAGTGAGGAACAGATAATTGCCTCATTCAAATACTATATATATATACAAATTATATTATTACCGAATTGAGAACCTTCTTCGTTTTTGGAAACATCGGTTAAAAAGGTAGTTACAGGCGATATGGTATGGTATTGTAGGGAAAACGTCTGTGTGCGCGATAACGTTAAGTACGTGAGCTAAGCCGGGGGCGGAAGGCTAGTTCCTTCCATAAAAGATTATGGCGGTCTCTACGCAATGGCTAAACTTCGAGAAGGTGAAACGAGTTGAAGATTTATTTTCCTCTCAAAGTAAAAATGGCATTTAAGATCAAATATTTTAATAGTTTCATTAAAATATTCCGCACAGTAGCTTTAACGTCTTCATCCAGCCGAAATCGTTTCAAGGCCAGGTTATCCGATAGGGGAGATATTCTAGAATAATTGGACGTCTAGTATGCAGATTATTCAATTAGGCAAGTGTGCCGGCCGGTTTGATTGGTCGCATCCTCACTGAGACCAAGCCATGGATTTGTTTCTGACGCATTGTTCCCTCGTGAACTGGGAGCGCTGGAGAATCTGATCTTTCATATCCGTCAGTTTCAGTCCTATTCCGGTTTCGTTTGACCCAACTTTAATGATTGGACTGCTATGCTGCATGCGCTTTTTGGTGTCGGAACTGTGGGAAACATAATGAATCAATCTATTTTTATGATTTTTTTCTAGCTTGCATTTACGTCAGTTTAGTTGATCGATCTATGTTTTTCTCTTACTTATGAAGAGAGAAAGGGAACAGTATGAGGTCCTGATGTATTTTTGTATTAGATTCGAAGCTAGATCAAGCTCAGTTACTCCCGGCATCAACACACGCGCTAACCACTGTCCAAGCCGACATGATATAATTTAAAGACTTCTATATAATAGAAACGAACACGCCTCAAAGAACGGTTAATATTTTTAGTTGGATAAATTCAAAAGGCGTTCCATTTCGCATGTGTACGTTGAAATGTACAGTCGAGTAATTAAATATGAAAATATGAATACAAGCGGGCGTGCCTGACGACGCGTCGTGCTGGAAAAATTGATATCGAAAATAAATGGAGGTGTATTAAAATGGCGCGGCTCTCGCGGGATTCTTCATTACGTACGTTTGAGTGAATGGAAAGTTACGTAATGTACGTATTTTTAAATATTAGGTTATCAGCGTGTGTTTTGTTTGTGGCGAATGTGGTTACAGGGCGCTGATAGCTCCGTTTGGTAGGAATACCGATTCCCTTCGGTTGTCTCCGTCGACTGTATACATACCATTGTAAAAAGTCATTGATAATATAATATGAAAATAAGATATGAATCAATAATCTGCATTACATCTACCCTCATCAATCTCATTAAAATTTTATTAGGGACCTCGACAATCTTCTTCTTTTTGGTACATGTAGTGAGGTCCTCTCTAAAATGATTCTCATTAACCTATATTCCTTGATATCTGTTATTATAAACAGAACCGATATACATAACAGTCAATTGCAGAATAACAGAGTTAACCTGTAGCATAAAACTGTCAAAAGAATATAGAAGTATTGAATTGTTGATGATGAAGACAGAAAACCACTCATCATCATCAGCCCATATATGTTGCCACTGCAGGGACGCGGGCTTTCTATGAGGGTTCCGGTAAGCCAAGCAACCATGTCCGGGTTAACAGATGTCATTTGTCGTCGAACTATTGACTCGTCGACATACCGGTTTCTTTACGATGTTTCCCTTCACGGTTTCGAGTATAGATGATATGAATAATTTGAGGATAATAAAATATTTTCCAATGATTTCTTACACGCTCTGTCGATGAACCACCAATGAACCACCCCTGCACTGTATAAAAACAATACACGATACTAATAAAAGCAATAGAATAAAAAAAATTATAAGCGTCACAGTCGAATTATTGCGGCCACAAATGAATGATTATCAACAGTAGGTATACAGTAACATATCCATTGTCGCCTCAATAGAATCGTGTCAGTCGCAACACCAAATGGGTAACAATGGTGGCAGGACGTGTAACAAAACAGTTGACAAGCTATTGTGGTATCGGCGCGAATTCTGTATAGCTCATATCTGAGTTTGATTGTGTCCAACTTGTTGGTTTGGATCTAGATGGACCCAGCATGCAGATGTGTGTCTAATTGGTTGGTTTTGAGAACATGTAAGAGTGTTTTCATGAAGAGTTATGGAGTAAGTCTAGAGTTATCGCTTTGTTGCACTGGAATTAGTACTGCTTTAAAAAGTGAAGTCCCGTGTCCCCTAGGGGTATGGGGCAGATGATGTACATCTGTTGCACTGATCGATTTTCTTTACGGACAAGTAGGTGATCAGCATTCTGTGTCCTGCCAGACCGAGACATTTTTTTTTGCGTCCCCACCGGGAATTGAGCCCAGGACCCCTCGGTTCTACACTCACGCGTTAACCACTGTACCAAGGAGGTGGTCAACTGCTTTAAGACGTTTTTAAAAATGTATACAAACTACAAATGTACGTAAGAGGTTACAGTAAAGCTTATTTGTCCAACACGGTTTTAAGTTCTTATAAAGTCGTCCTAATTCGGGTAAAGATTACAAATAAACATATCGATTATTAAAAACACTGCACATTCCATCGCAGGCTCCTTCTAAATCATACAATCCTTTTAATTTACAGCATAAACATGTTTTGTTTATATTTTAATGCTCTAGGCTACCCGCATAACATCGCCCCAATAATAAGATATACCTAAGGTTGTTTGTATGAAGTTTCGCTGTCGTTATTTTACGAAATTCGAAGGACCACCCGCAGATGAATAAAAGTTCAACTTACATACAAGTTGTATGAGAAACAGGCGAAAATAATTGATAGTGATTATAGAACACTATTGACTGGCTTTGGGAATCCGGAAGACTTCTCTGCTGAGTGCACATTATCTACCAGACTTGATGCGTGCATGTTTATTTTATAACTAATCAAAATATGATGTATGCTTAGCTGAAGAGTTTGTTTGTTTGAACGAGCTAATCTCAGGAACCACTGGATCGATTGAGAAAATTCTTTCACCGTTGGATATGTATGTGATGCCAGAGAGTTATAGGATATTTTTATACACAAGCGAAGCTAGGCGGATCTGTAGTTAAAAAATACATAATATGTTTTTTGTTTTTTGTTTGGTGTCTAATCAGCTTTTAGAAATTAGCTAAACAAATATGTAAACTACACTTCTACACTGACATTATGAAAGGAAGAATTTGCATTGTTGTTTGTTTGTTTGTTTGTTTGTAATGGATAAACTCGGAAACTATTGGACCGATTTAAAAAATTCTTTCACCATTAGAAAGTTGCAACTTCACTGATTGAGGCTATATATGTTCCAAGGGCGAAGCCGGGGCGAACTGCTAGTGTATTATTAAGTGCATAGTGTTTTGGAACTACATTTTACAACAGCTGGTGTCTTAGAGCATAGTGTTTTGGAACTACATTTCACATTCACTTCAATCGTACAGAATTCCCAATAATATATTTTTACGATTACTCCTATAACGTTCGTCTAGCCAATATCGTGTGCTTAGCGTTAGATGAATCATAAATAACGATTCATCTGCACCAGATCAAAGAGTCGAGAACAGATGATCGTTTGTTTTTATAACCTCTCGATTTTATATTCGAACGGGTTATTATCGTTGCTATATCTATACTAATATTATAAAGCTGAAAAGTTTGTTTGTTTGTTTGAACACACTAATCTCGGGGACTACTGGTCCGATTTGAAAAATTCTTTCAGTGTTAGATAGCCCATTTATTAAGGAAGGCTATAGGCTACATATGTACCACGGGCGAAGCCCGAACAATATTCAGACATCATCGATTTGGCTATAATACGAATGAATTGTGGAGTTGGGTCGAAATTACTGGATAGAGATGTATACTCTTAGTGTTCGTGTACCGTTATTTTGTATTACTAATGTTATCTCATTATTTATGTCTGTTTACGGATAGTTAATGTCTACAATAGGCTTTATATTTGCTATCCCACTGCGTATACGTATTGCGGGAGTAGATAATATTAATTTTTCCGTGTCCCGTAGGAATATCGGGATAAAAAGTTGCCTTTATGTTTTTCCAGTTGTCCAGCTGTCTACGTACCGAATTTCATTGCAATCAGTTCAATCGTTTTTGCGTGAAAGAGCAACAAACACACACACACATCCTTGGTTTATTGTATTTCGTTATTCATGTTAAATACAGAAATTACTCAATGTAAAAATAAATGCAATAAAAAATACACACCTGGTGTACATAGTGCAATGACCCTAGAGCTTGTTTCCAACAAGAAAACCTCTTTTTATCTACATTCGGTAAAAGTAACTTAAATAAAAACAAACATCATTACCGAGTATTCGCACGTGCGTATTACATAAATGGAAACGTGGTATACAATTCAATATGGCGCACGCTGTCCATTGAATAATGGCAACTAGCGCGCGGGTTTAACGATGCAAAAAACACGTTCAAAAAGGGTAATGTATGTTACAGCGTGAAGGGTATACGGGCGAAATGAGGATCGGTGTTTTTGTTAATGTTGTCAGTAATTGATGTCGCGTACAGGGTGTTTTGTATGCGAAAAAAGCGGAATATTCGCTATTTTTTTTAGATTTTCAGTGTCAATGAAAATACAATAGATTTTTAATCTGTTATAAATATTTAAAGCAATAAATGCGATTTGAACAAGAAGGCCGGGATCTGTCACAAGATGAGAATTTTTAATAATAAACATGGTTTTGAAAAGTCGCTTTAACGATAAAGCGATTAAGTTGCCTCACTGGCTGTTATGCAGAGTATATGTGAGGATATTATATAATTCTGACGATCCTAATCATACATTGATTAGGAATAGATGACTCGTGAAGTTATTGTATTGTCAGCGATACTTGATGAGTGTACAAGGTTTGAATTTTATCTGTCTGTATAAAGAGGCCAATATCGGGTATAAAGAAGTCGGTTACATACAGACATACAAGCGTATAAAATATGTAGGTGAAGTAAATCAGTTAAGAAAACATTGCAATGATAAACATGTCCAAGTATTTGATCATAGAAATTAATTAAACGTGTTTAGGAATCACCTATCAACATTGAAAAGTTATTGCCCGGTTGCTTTCTACGTCTAGGAATAGAGAACGGGTTGCACCGGTCGGTGAGTCAGTGATAGCGATGATGACTTACCTACATTCGAGATTCTAGATTCTAGGGATTCTGGGCTAATAGTTATACAATTATACGCTTGTTCTGCGTACGTGTTTTATTGAATTAGTTATCAATTAACGTTTACAATAATGAAGGAGGACTGCCATTTTTTTATAAATTTTTGAGTATAATCCAAGATCCAAATAGTGACGCTATGCTAACATCTAAGATTCACTGGCTACGATAGTAAAAATTCCAATTAAATACAAATTTAGTCCAATTAATTATTTCTTTTTAATGGTCCATGGTGACGTAAAACAAAATACATAATAAATATTCGTACAGATGTTTTTTTAACAACAGTTCACTTAACGACCGTTTAATTGTTACAGATGCATTCCCGATAGAGATAATATGCTTCCAGCTGCGAAACGGGCTATGGCCTCGTAAAAGGCGGGAAGAGACTTTTTTCCGGTGAGTTTGACGTTTGGTCGACAGATTGTATAGAAAATCTGTATGTGGATTAAAAATACATATGCATTTTTTTATTCAAGATAAACTAGCTTTTTTAATATCGTATTTGGAATAAGTAATCTTATATATATAAGTTATCTTGGTTGATAATAACCACACATGTGTAAATTGTTTACCACATCTGGGCAAATGGCCAAGTTGGACTAGTACAACGTTCGTAATAACAATAGTTTTAATTATATTTATTTATAAATTTATAATTAATTGTATACAGAGTTGAGCAAAAAAGGTAAAAAAGTTGGTGTATAAGAACTTCGTATTGAATTGTTGTAAGCTATTTCTTCCAGGCAACCGACGGGTAAATTGACAAATATGAAATAATACATAGTGATAGAAATTTTATTTACCGAGCATCAAAAATAGGAAATACATGTTCGATAATACAGGACATGGACCAGCTGCAGCTGAGTTGATGTGGTTCGCCTGATGGTAAGCGATCACGACCGCCCATGAACATTTCCAGAGGTTGGGCCTCTGCAAATGCGCTGCCCGCCTTTAAGGGGTAACGGATAAAAGGATACGGCCCAATGAATATGATTACGAAAGCGCGTTTTAATTCTTTAAAAGTCCTATTCCTAGAAGATACACAAGCATTGATATTAAGATACATAGCTATACAATGTACACGACAAGTGACATTCAATAGTTGTGCCCCTAAATCCTACTAGTGTTGTCAGTGTGTTAACCAAAGGTACGTGAAACCTGCAGGTGTGTGCGTGAACAGCTGGCATGGGCGCGTCGGGCGGTTCGGACGAGTTCGTGCCGCCGCGGCTGTCGCGGCTGCTGCACGCGCTGCCGCACATCAACGTCACGCTGCACCGTGTCAACGACACCTTCGCGCCCAACTCGCCGATATACCTTGAGGTGCGTGCCGTAGGAGCTGAAGGCGCCAGTGGCTCTGAGCCCCTTTGTACACACAGCTACTCTATACTGGCTATTTGCGTACGAAGCTGTTTAGATTAAAAACGCGACGAGAAATGAGAGATAGAAGTTGGCTTCGGCGAAGGACTTCGCTTTCATTTACAGACTCCAAACTTGTGGAATAAATTTGGATATTCACAACGTTGAGGTGCGTGTGACAAGGTTTAGGTGGCTGAATTCGATCCCCAGTTCGTAGATTATGATACATCTTGAGGATGTACCTCAAGATGTATGTGTAAGCAATAAGCAGTATTAGAACTGGCTTAAATCACCAAGTAAATTATTCTAGCAGTGCGTATAATATAGCATTAAAGCATCAACTTTAACACACTCACAAAATAGATTGATTGTGTGTGATAACCTGTGGTAGGAGCTATGTAGGGTCGCTGGTTTTTTAAAAATATGTCCAGGGTATATTGGGACATATCCCACTAACACGGAACGTTAACATTATATAATGTTCATCACACTCATCGATATAACTAATGCAAGTGGATAAAAGATAATGTATACTGTAATACAAGGGTGCCTTCGAAGTCGTACTTAAAGGTTAAGTATTCAATGTTACATGGCGTGTAATCACCTTGTTGTCTCTCATTAATTAAATGATGCCCTAAATTACAAATAAATATATAAAGACGATAGGTCCAAAAGTGACTCACATTATTACGTTGCACTCACGAAAATTACATTTGTTAGTCAAGTTGTGAATGCGAAAGTGGTTCTATCAAGATACAGGTTTGATCTGGTGTGGTGATTCACTAAGAACAGATCTCGGAGATTTCCGTTTGGTGTCCTGATGAAACGTTTATGAAACTATTCGAACTATAGGTATATTATTATATTATTATATACAGATAAATTATGTAATATTTGTGTTACACGTGTTAATGAATTTAAAATAGTTTAGTGAAAAAGATATATTTTAAAGTACTTAATAAACTTGTAAATTTCGTGTCATATATACTAAATTCTAGATTTTTTTGTTAACAGCCTATATTAAAATCATATTAAACCAGATGTTCTGGAGGTTGGCCCAGTTTAAACCACTGACACGATGCGAATTTTTTTCATATTCAAGCATTATTGAACTGAATAGCATTAAAATAATGGAGGGTACGTGTCTATGATTGAATGGTTGAGCTTTTATGTATAGCAGGAAGTAAAAACAAAACGTAATTCTGAGCACGTCACTCCGTATGAATATCAAAGACGAATATGTACTAAAAAGAATATATATTTAATTAGTATGTATTGTACATTTTCTGTGTCTATTGTTAATATATAAAGCTAATTCTATAATATAGCTACTGAGATAAAGATATTATTCAATAAACTCATTATACGGACTAACCTTATAATCAACTAAACATCTTATTGGGAACGGAGATTTTCAGGGTTTGAACCTCCATGGCGATAATACAAAATTGTCTACCTCATAATATTGATCAACTAACCGTCCGTTAAAACATTAATCATTTAAACTTATGGGAAATTTCTCTACCCCTTACTCCAAATGCGTTCCACGCTTTTAGGGGGCAAAGGATAAGGAAAGAAATTGACCGTCCTCTAAAATTCTAGAGTCTCGGAATCCTCGGCTCGATCCCGGGCGCCTGGCTGATCCTCACGCTGACCGTGCTGCTCATATACTTGCTCACAAGATGCTGCGACAGGAAGCAACGCCCGCCGAAGAGTATCACCGCGCTCAAGGTAGTATACCATTCGAGTTTTGTTCTAATCTAGTTTCTGGGTGAAGTGAATGCGGGTATCTGTATATTTGTATCACGTGACACGATAGTTAATCGTTTTGGGACTTCTTTGAGATAAATACTGTCGCTTGCTTTAGAAATACGTTAATATGGTTTCTGCAAACACACGCTGAGGTTGAGTGAATTACCTAATTAAAAAAATCACCTGCCAGGGTATACATAAGCCATAGAAATACTTTCTCTTGCCTTCGGGTTCCGCCGGGGATTAAACCGCAGCACATACTTGCTGTGCCCCGCAATTCTACCCGCGTAGTACCTCAACAAATGGGCTATCTTACACTGTACGAATTTTTCAAATCGGACCAGCACTTACTGAGATTAGCGCGTTCAAACAAACAAACAAACTCTTCAGCTTTATATATTAGTATAGATTATGGAAGCAATATCATGCTAAATACACGTTAAACTGTTCTTAGTATTATATCATTATAATTAATATTATTATTATGCATTTTAATGACTCCTCAACTTGATTTCTTTTCTTATGATTCTATCGCAAATGAAAAATAGCTATAATATTTCACTGCTTCCGAGTAAATACAATTAATTTCGAGAAAGGAATTTTCTATAAACGTACAAAGCCCTTATTAAAGCGTTGCACGCAATAATAAAATTAAGCAATATGTCGGCGTGGAATTTAGATTGAGTGCACTTCGCCTTTAAAACAATACTAAATAGCGTGATATTTTTAGTTCCATCGGTTTGTACATTAGTTAGGGTTGCCACTGATTTTTTTTTATACAGTATTATTTTGATTATTATCATACACTCCCTTAATTTTCTCAGTTATGTTAGTAATGCAATTGTAATTTTAACAGCGTTAAATATAAAGTTAACAAAACACGTTGAAGACACGATATGAACAAAGAAACCTTAAGAGCGCATTTATCAACTATAACTAGACCTATGTCTGTTAAGATGATTACTATTTACACGGTTGACAACCCTGTAGTAGTAAACGAAAATTTACAAAACACGTTGAAGACAAAATTTGCAACAAGGAACATTTAGAGCGCATTTATTAACATAATACAATTCAATATATGAATATGTGTAAGTAGACCTATGTCTGTTAAGATGATTATGCTATTTACACGGTTGACAACCCTACAGTAGCTGGTAGGATCATCAAGCGGTTCCCACAGTGATGTAACCCCACATGTGTGTCTGATAGCTGTTACTGACTCGATATAATAAAGTTTATACGATTTATTGAATTCACTCCCTATAAAACTGAAGAGTTATTGACATTTAATTTTTTATTAACAAGATCGTTTTGAAACGGTTGTAAATATTTGATGTTCAGTAAATCATCGGTTTGTTGTTATTTATTTTAAAATTGGAACTAAATGGATTTTTTAAATATTGGCACAATTGCATTTTAGAACATTAATCTGACAATGAAAAAATGTTGCTTTGTTGAAATAAATAAGTGAAGCTATGTAGGATGCCATGAAGCATTCAGTTGCAGTTTAATATATTTCAGAGGGTTAGAAATATGCAAATTGATTGTATTGGTCCATATTACATAATTACGATATTATCTTTAAGACATAAATGCTTCAAGTTGTCTTATCAAGTAGTTTTGAATAGATCCCTCATTCGATAAGGTACCTATCTCATTAATTTTTATACACTTTCTATTTAAGCTTCTAAAGACGCATTTTACGCCATCTATTAAGAAACGCTGGAATATCTTCTCTTGACCTATATAGCTACAACTTAGCCTACATGTTTTTCTAGGTCATACTCCATCTGCATATTAATCTGCAGCAAAAATAATAAGTTATTTAATAAGAACATACTATTCTTAAGCGGAGAAGTAAAAATGTTTCATATTATAAATTTGATAAGTCTACAATATGACATAGCTGGGTACATATTATAAATTGATTCACAACTCGAAGTTAATATGAAGTGAACATTGCTAACTTTTATAATGTTTATAAAATACGCTTTAATAATTGATTGAATTAAATTGTCTCACTTGCTCTTAATATAGAAATTATTGTATGCGTATCGCCACGGGTCCTTAATAAGTGTACAAAGTTTGGGTCAGTGTAAAAAAATGGGTCAAAATCGAGTCTAAAGGAGACGGTTACAAATTACATACTAAGAAACGTCTGTGTTCATTTCGTGCGCCATATTCTATCATTCATTTATGATTTTCAGATAACACTGATGATACTGTCTGTACTCTGCTGCGGCGCGATCGGTGTCGGCCTCTTCGGCAATGATGACCTGCACAACGCGATGCTGCAGAGCATCCAAGCTGGCAACCAGCTCGCCGCGCTGGTCAATACTGTTAAAAACCAGGTGATTTACACCTCCTGTACTTGATTCTTAAATATAAAGGCATCCTTGGTACGACTTGCACTTGTATAGAACCGATAAGAATTGGTTTGTAAAATCATGAATTGTGTGCTTTAATTAAAAATTTCCAAATTCCGGTGTTTGTTGAATAATAAAATTATACAAGCTACGCTTAAAAGAGTTAGTTTAAACGAACAACAAATTTATTTAGTCAAAACTCCTTTTCATTCAGATAATAATATAAAAAAGTAAGTAGGTAAGGTACGTAATGTAATTATACCATTTTTCATTTCCAGTCAAGCATACTAGAAGAGGCGATGGGTTCCCGCGCCCGGGCGCCTCTAGCGCGATTAGCGGACGCCCTAGACGCGCCCGTCGCCAACCAGACGGCGCTGGGCACGCTGCTGCGAGCGCTGTCAGCGCTGAGGAACAACGCCAGCGCGGCGGCTTCGGCCGCTGACAACCTGCGGCGGCCGCTGGCGGCGCTGAACTTGGACGCGTTTATGAAGGTGGGTGTATTAGTAATGCTGAAAGTCCTGTTAGTTCTGAGAAACGTCTGCTTCGCTTCAGCAGATTATAACTTGCGGTGCTAAACCTGGACTCGTCTATAAAGTTGGGTTTGTAAGTAGTGAAGTAATGCTGGCAGCGCTGTCTGGGCTGAGAAATTACGCCGGTTCTGTCTCAGCCGCTTATAATTTGTGGCGGCCGTAGTTTGTTTTACTATTATGGATGAAAATTTGTAAATTGGTCGAGATTTCGTTTTGGTCCTTCGAACCGAAATCTAAAATCTTATCAATTATTTTGATTTCCAATGCGGAACAAAATGTAAATATTTTAAAATTTACCCTAATCCCACACGATTACAGGATTCCACGTTTTATATTATCGCATTCGAGTACCATTACAACTTTGTACCACAATCTTTTGTAATCCTTTGAGCCGGATCTCACAATCAATTCTTTTATATTTTTATTACGTAAAAACAATTTGATATGTTACATTATTAACCATAATGCTACTGTTTCCTCAACTAATGAGATATGTAACAATTCCAGCGGCTGTGGATATGGGAGGCGGCGCGCTGGGCGGGCGGCATGGCGGGCTGGTGCTGCGGCGGCGCCGTCTGCGTGGCGCTGCTGGCGGCGGCCGCGAGGCGCTCGCGCCGGGCTCTGCTGCTGCTTTGTGTGAGTATATGGGGGTATCGTGGTAATTCGAATAGATTCGAATAGATCTATTATTCGAATAGTTTAGAATAGATTCGAATAGATCTATTATTCGAATAGTTTAGAATAGATTCGAATAGTATATTATCACCATCATTGATGTGAGTTAATCCTCCGTGTTAAATATACTGATGTATTAAATACTGTGACATATATGTTAAATTAATTATTTAACTATGGTATTAAAATGGTACACTTAAAGTTTCAACAATTCCTAACATGTACAAAGCATTTTAATTTCTCTCTCTAATCGTTATTGTCGGGCTGTGATCAGGTGCGAGTCGATGAGTACAATATCGACTTTACTATGCGTGAAATGGCGGTCACAGTAGTATTGATTTAAGCCCGGCCATATGCTGTGGGGATTGCTATAATACGATAATATTACTAGTAAAAAGGTGTAGATAGATAAGTTACCAACACACGTTCGATGTTCAAAGTGTCGTACGCTCGCTATGACATTATTTACTAACGCGTAATAGATATGATAACGAATAATATGACATGATTTAATAAGTGTCAGCGAGAAAGAGACAACGTAATTGAACTGAAATTAATTCATGTCAATTAGCCAGCTATATTTATTTATTTATTTCCTACAGACATAAGTTTTAAAAATTTACAATTTTTATAAACAAAAAATTTTTATAAACAGTTTGTCTTACATATATTTTTAAAGTTTACAATATGTGAAGCCGATGTTTCCGATGTTTGTAAGCTAGATTGCAGGGCAACCTGTATTTAGGAGAAACAGCTTGCTTCTAAAGTCAAATATTACCCCTCAACTTACAATTGATGCAATGACGGGTGGTGCAGGTGTGCGCGCTGGGCGCGCTGGTGGCGTGCTGGGCGGCCAGCGCGGCGCTGGTGGCGGGCTCGGTGGCGGCGGCCGACGCGTGCCAGGACCCCGCGCGCGCCATCGCGCTCTACGCGCCGCACCGCCTGCCGCTCGACGTGCGTTCCTCCTCTATATGCCGTAATAGGGACTGAGCTGGTGGTCCACCCGATGGTGAGCGATCACCGTCGCCCGTGAACCTGCGTGCAATTAGTGCGTCTTCGAATGCGCTGCTCGCTTTTAAGGGGTAAGGGATTGGGAAAGTTTGACGACTCGAAAGAAGGAAGGGTTTAGGAAGGGTTAGGTAAAGGAAACGGGCTTCCGGCTCCCATGTTTTGTTTTTCTCAACCCCTCGATGTTTTTACTGAATATTAATACAAATAGCTGAACTATCTCCTAATATTTTGTCATTAATATACAATACATATTGTCAAAACAACAGTAACTATTTGATACTATCGTAACTATTGGTGTACCTATGGCAGCCAAAGCATGTTGTATTAATGTAGTAGTTGTAATGTAAATTTCTATAAACAAAAAGTAACTTAGCGACTTAGTAATTCGAGTAACTACAATACACCCTATAACTGATACAGCGAGCACAATGTTCCAGATGGTGCACTACTACCTGTCGTGCAAGGTGTCCCGCGAGAACGTGCTGACGGCTGAGCTGCGCAACGCGCAGCGCGCCGTGGTGGCGGTGCGGCAGGCGCTGGCCGTGCTGTCGCGCGGCGCGCCGCAGCTGTTCAACGATCCCGGTTAGTTTGTGCGGCAGGCGGGGTACCGGCTCGAAGGATCCGATAGGTCCTTCGAACCGGAAGTAAAATTTTCTTTGAATATTTATCTTATTTGGTTAAGTTTGTGGTGTTTTTGATTATGTTATTTTATTGGAATGGCTGAGTACGATAACTTGATACAATAAAAATGATTATAAATATTTGAGAAAAAAATTATCTTTTGTAGGGTGTGGGTGAATTCGGCTGGAGGGACCAAAAGGCTCTTCGAGCCAGATGAAAAATTTTGTTTGAATGTCGATGTGTTTTTTGTATATCGCTATAAAATATGTAATGTTGCGGTTATACAGAGGGACTATTTATCGGTTTCTTGTAATAGTTTAACACTATATATTTAGTAGTTGTATTTTGAAGAATGCTTGTCGCACAAGCACATAAAACGTGGTGGTGTCCCTTGCAGGGCTGCAGCCGGCGCTGGGCGCGCTGGGCGCGGGCACGGGCGAGGCGGAGCGCGCGCTGGTGTCGCTGAGCAGCGCGCTGGAGTGCCGCATGGCGCGCGCCTACTTCGTCACCGCGGCGCGCGCCGCCTGCGACGCCGGCCTGCAGGTGCGCGCCAACACGCATATTTAGATGACAAAAAATATACAGACAGTCGAAAACAGTCATACACATAGTGGAAACACACAAACAGTCTTAAAATTACAATTTTTATTAACTACCTAATAGTTATGATGTAGTTGTTTGTTATAACATTTCTAGAACGTGTGCCGAATAGGAAAAAGAGTTACTTCAATTATATCAATCTAGATATATATATATATATATATATATATATATATATATATATATATATATATATATATATATATATATATATATATATATATATATATATATATATATATATATATATATATATATAACTCAAAGGTGTCTGACTGACATAGTGATCTATCAACGCACAGCCCAAACCGCTGGACGGATCGGGCTGAGATTTGGTATTAATTTTTAAGAATGGATATGAAATATTAAATGGAATGGAATATGAAATGACATCTTTAACCATTGTGTTTTTATTTTTTTTCAAATACATAGCACAATTATTTAACAAAATACCTTAATACAATTCCCGGAATTCTTAAACAAAAAGCACGTTGAAATAACATGTGGTATATATGCATTTACAGGCGTTAAGCCTTCAGCTGCTGGCGGCTGTAGTGGCTGGGTTCCTCTTCACCGCTATCGTTCTGGTCGATTCGCACGCGTGGATATACATCAACACTAAGTAAGTTTATATCCATTTGATTATAATAGTGCTACCCCCACGTTGCTTAAAACTATATGTGAACTTATTATATGTTGTTTATTTTTTGTTTAAGAGAAAAATGAGTTTCTGAAACTCGATCAAACAATGATCTATATGGTTAAGTTGATATTTTTTGTTTTCAATAATCTTATATCTTTAAACGAGCAATTCTTGTATATATTATATATAATTGGAATCTCGGAATCGGCTCCAAGGATTTTCATGAAATTTAGTATATAGGGGGTTTCGGGGGCGATAAATCGATCTAGCTAGGAATCTTTTTTAGAAAATGTCATATTCGTGTTTTATCGACTTAAACTTACTTTTTTAACAAATAGGAGGCGTTTGAGTAGTTTCAATTTATTATGACTCTTCCTGACATCTTTTATTAATACTATTTTTTGGCGAATAATTAAAGTTAAAACAAAAAAAAAAAAATACCGAGCAAAGCTCGGTCATCCAGGTACTGCATGTTATGGCGTCATTCGCACTTCCGAAATGTTTACATGGGCACAGTGTGATCAAATGTTAGTGTAGAAGGGTCGGTATGGTCACCCATGCAGGTGACGTAAAAGAAGCTCCGTTGAACGTTGGGCGGTGACAACGACAAGCTGATGCACTAGTGACATGTGTTAACTCGTAACTAGCTTGTGCGCCACAGAAGGCTTTGCGTTAACGCGGCCCGTGTCCGCCCGCAGGCGCGCGCCGGGCGGCGAGGAGCAGGCGCCGTTCCTGGCGGGCGCGGCGTGCGGGGGCGCGGGGGCGCCGGGCGCGGGCCGCACGCTGCCGCGCCCCGCGCCTTTCCCCAACGGCAAGCCGCCCTCCTACAGCGCCGCCGTGCAGCTCATGGACCTCGGCGAGCGGGAGCGCGAGCGGCCCAGGTACGCGACTGACATATGGGGGGGGGGGGGTTACATTAACCCCTCCATAGGTCTACACTTTAAATTGATAATTTTAGGTTTAAAACTATCAATTTAAAGTGTCTACGCAATGATAATATCATCATCTAAAGAAATGTTCGTAACTGAGTGAGTTAGGGTCGATTTAAATTTTAAATGTATAGATTTTGAAGTGAAACTTCTTTAGAATCGTTGTGATTTCAAACCTGATGCAACGGAAAAACGACAGGTAAGAGACACAAATACAAAAATGTGTAGAATGAAGCCGGCGAAGAATGAGACAGAAATACATATACTATTTTATATTTTATAAATATTCATCTCATTCTTTTGTCGATTTACTGAAGTTTCACTTCTATCGTGTGTGAATTGCACACACACCTTTTTTTTTTTTTAATTTCAGTTAGCTCAAGTAGCTTAGTTAAGAATCAGTGACACTACAATAAGTTCATGAGTTCATCTTATTGTCCTGATGGATTCAATAGTTTCTGTACACATACTCTTGTACAAGAGCAAGTGAAATAATTGTGATGATTTCATATTTAAAGCCTGTTTCTATTTCAACTTTAATTATTTCTTAAAAATTCAATCGAAACTAATATTATGATCACGATATTTTCCTTCCATCTCCAATTACGAAAATCATTAAATACAATATGCGTTTATATTAGTAAGGAACGAAAACCATCTCCTCTCATTTGACACCCGGTGCGCGTGCGCAGGTCGCGCGTGTCCGGCAGCGCGACACTGGGCCGCAACAGCGGCGGCGCGCTGGGCGGCGCGCTGGGCGGCGCGCTGGGCGGCGCGCACACGCTGGGCCGCGCGCCGCACAACGGCAAGTACGCGACGCTCAGCAAGCAGTGCAAGACGCTCGAGAGCAACGACTTCTACTGAGAACGGCCTGGCGGCGCGCCCGAGCCTGCTGGTGATTGCTTCGTTTCTTAAACACCCACTCTACAGACACTAGGATAAGTCCTGAACAGTCATTTACACACTAACCCACATAGTCACTCACTCAGACACTTACGCGTTATCTCACTTAGTCACTCACACTCGATTTCATACCGTCACTCATACGCTATAACTCATACTCTTTCACGCTGACTCTCAGTCGTTCACATACTCACTCACTAATCCACTCCTACGCTAACCCACTCAGTCACTCACACGCTACCTGCTACCTCATTCTGTCAATGACACGCTACCTCATTCGCGAACTTGCTATCAATAGTCCGCAATCAGTTTTTTATGTTTGATTTTTCAAAAGTGCTTCTAAAAGAAGTTAGTTTGATTATTAATGCGGTGTACCTTCTACGTGACATGACCGTGTCGGAACTTATAGATATTAATGCGTAAGACGTGTTGTTGCAGGTCAAGCGGGGCGTACGGCCAGCCTGAACCGGTTCGACCCGAAGTACGCGTCGTTCGGGCCGCGCGCGGCGCGCCCCCGCCCGCCCGCGCCGCCGCCCGCGCTCGCCACGTTCTCGCCGCCGCGCGACAAGTACGCCACCGTGCGCCCGCCGCGCCGCGCCGACCCGCAGCCGCTCTCCGCCGCCGCGCTCGACTACCGCAGCCTGCAGCGCCCGCGCCGCGACCGCGACCGCCCCGACCGCCCCGACCGCTCCGACCGCCCCGACCGCCCCGACCGCCCGGACCGCTCCGAGCGCCCCGACCGCCCCGAGCGGCAGGGGAACGCGCGCCGCCCGCGCCCTGAGCGGCACGACGCGAGGGATCTGTACGCGGTGACGGAGTTGTAGTGCCGGCTCGTGCGTACGTGCGGGGAGGGGTGCCGCCATGATGTTGTGTGATGTGCGCTGTGCTGTGAGGGGGGGATACGGAAGGGAATGTAATTGGGGGTGGAGGCGCAAGTCAAGTGGATAAGTTAGAAATTAAGTAAGATTTGTAGATTTGGGTTGAGCGTTCAGAAAAGATGAAAATTGTTTAGTGGATGCAATTACTAAAGCGTGCGTATAAGTTTAAGACGTGATTAAATAGTTACCAATTACGTGATTGGGTCATGTATTTAAGAATGTAATAAAATTTATAAAAGACAACCTTTATTGTTGAAGAATACACAATCTCTAGTATAATCGGTGTCATCAAATAATAGAATATAAATCGCATCTGTTATCCGTGTCAGTAATGGATGCAATATAAATAACTGTACATTCTTTTTTATATTTACTCTTCCACAAATTATGCAACGAAATAGTCATACTACGATATCACGTAAATGGCAGCTGTTTATCACTAATATTGTATCCCGAAAGCTGTAATAAAAACCTAAATCTCTATCTCTCATCATAATGGTAACCGTACACCCCCGCGCAAATATAAAGGATTCAAGTGGTTTGTGTTTTGCAATTAAGTTTGTTACTCTGTACCTACGAAAGTGATGTGACATTTATGAAACAATAACCGATGGTTATATGGAAACTATATACGGTGATGTTGGATATAGTTATGTGCATTTTAACCCGTGTTTTTAATATTTATGTGTTTTGTATGAATATCAAATATTGTTTATGTTATGATATTTCGATGGTATACAATAAATGCAATTTAACCCAAAATTATATAATTATGTCAAATGTCGATTATTCGATCGAAAATGATGCGATTTTCATACGTGAAAAGTGAAGATTCAGGTACTGTTCGTGTGAAAAAAGAAAATTGGTATTTTCTTTTTAAATTTACACGATTGCTCGTTATGCTGGCCATAACGCAGCACTTACAGAGACGATTTTGTCCTTAATTTGCATTTTGACGGTTAATCAAACATTCGAAGCGTGTGCAGATCGGCTCCCGTGCGTACAAATTAAAAAATAGTTTAAAAACTATGGCCTAGGACCTTTTGTATATATTTTTAAAATCTCTACTTTTTAACGTTATATTCAAAAAATTCTAGAACGAAGACAATGGCGGGAAATCTTTTCAAATGAGCTTCTGTCTACGTGGCTGTGGAAACTGAATCATGACTGAGAAAAGAGTTTTCTTTTTGTCTTATTAATTGGATTTAAAGCTCAATTAATCGAAATTCGACCTTGCTCCTTTCTATACTAGATACAATTTAGTAAAATTTACACCAGTGTGGGGAGGATGAAAAATTTGAAAATATTTTGCGTTTTGTACAAAATTTAGACGAAATTTTTCGACGTTTCGAATATAATGCGACCTATTTAAATAGTGTGGTAACTTGAAATGCCAAAATGTAGTCTGGCGAGTAGGGGCTCGGAGCCTAACGTAGAAAATACATGTATATAAATATATTAGATATCTCATAATAATTAAACATATAGGCAAGTTTGTGTGAATTTTAATCTTTTGAGTATTTATTGATGGACGGAGACTTTTCGATTTCGATACAAGTTGTGAATGCACCGACTTTTTATAGCATATATTAATTCGGCTCAAGGCATTTTTTTATCTAGATAATATAGCGTGGACCTAATTGTATATAAAATAATTTATCTTACTAAGTGTATTAAGTACGAATAAGCATTCCACCATTTGTAGTGAATTGGGAATTGGTAGATGTAAAACTGACTTAACTTACTGGTATTAAGGTGCAAAAACAATACTGCCATTTGAAATGCTAGATTAGGTGTTCAGAGGGTGGCCGCTCCAAATAACACCTATTGTAAGTAAAATGATTGCGAAAGACAGGAATCCTGGCTGTTTGTGAACCATAAACAAAAAAAAATGTGACAACTGTTTCATTGTCGTTTATCTGGTTATGTTCTTTTTTTGAAAAAGAAAATCTTTATCGTGACATTGAACGATTTCTTTTGTCAATATTAAAAGAACTAATTCCTTTTTTAAATATTGAACAATACGATTAGAGAATTTTTCGCGATCATTTTTTTTCAAATAATTCTCGTCTAGGCTAGTAGTTATTAAGCGACGTGGTACCAGTTTTTATTCAGTATTAAAAATAGTGAACTTTGTGAGAATTTACAACGACGTTTCGTACGTTTTTAACGGAGATAATTTTAGTTAACTTCAAGGTACCGTAAGCAGTGTATTCGCCAAAGATATGCATAATGTATAAGTACATACGTATATAATTAGTTATCGATAGTTTAAGGTTATATATAATGGCTGCTACGCGCCTGTCGGTTAATTTGTACAAATCTCATTTCATATTTAATTGTTTTAAGTGACCATACGTGGTAACGTCGCCTATTTTGTATTGTATATGTATTTATATTTCATATTGCTCAATTTTGTATCGTGCGTAAATTATTTTTGGGCAGGGAACTTCTTATACTGTAATAGCTTATGATTTACGTAGTTACGATTAATTTATTAAAAATCAAAGAAGAGAAGAGTAGATCTTAACATTTCGTTAATAAATTTGGAACAATAATACAACATAATAATTAGATAAATCAAAAGCTCAAATACAGCTAAATAAGGCATCAGATTGTGTTGGCGTACACCATTAAGCTTTATTGTAAAATAATGTACAATTTCTATTGAACTTTTGGTCTGAAGCGTTTATTGAGATATATGGTATAAATAAATAATGTGAACAAATATGCAATAACTTGTTCTGGTTTAGGAGCGTGAGTGTGTCGTGCAAGGGAAGGTCGCTTCTATATTAATATAGAAAGGTTATAATTTTGATTACATATACACAATAGAATGACCCTATTTATTTACCACAGACGGACCCGGGGAGGATCGCTAGTCACATATAACTCTAAAACTGATGATCTCATGATTTGAAAAATAATAAGAAAAATATTTAAAAGCCCACTAAAGGATGTGTTAAAATCTTTTTTATGTTTTTTATATCCATTAAATTAAAAAAAAAAAACAAATCGCACTCAAGCTCCTAAACCGGTAGCTATTTAAGAGATAAATACACGGTTTTCAATGTAAGTAATGCACACTATTTATTGTCATTATAAATAATTAATTAGGCGGTTATAATGTTTTAGACTATTACGAGATATACTTCTTTGCTAGCTCGATTTTGCTTTACGATTAATTTAATTTTGTACCCATTTTGAATAATCTGCACAATCATGGTTACCAAGGCGGGAAATTGTTTGACGAAGCATTCAGTGTTGCCAGTGAGGAATTA
The DNA here is from genome assembly GCF_012273895.1 of Zerene cesonia. NCBI lineage: Eukaryota > Metazoa > Arthropoda > Insecta > Lepidoptera > Pieridae > Zerene > Zerene cesonia. The sequence continues at coordinate 8,980,001 of NC_052116.1, read as the reverse complement.
TGTATCTGTCATGTGTCAATGTCAAAATTTATTGTTTTGATTCTGTGGTTGTTTTTTTAAGTAGTAATTTTATTTATTATTTGGTGTTATGTGCCATATTATGATTAAATTGTGTTTCGGATTCGGTATTAATGGAATTTATCTATGTTTATTGAAGAAATTAAAGCTATGCAATACTTTATGCTTTTTCGAGTCAATTATGGTGCGTATGTTACATTTATATATACTGTGGTCCTCTTTACATTGTAATATATTGTTTAAGCTGCTAAAAAAGACTTACGAAATATGTATCTTTTGTAGAATATTGTTTTTATGTATTTTTTAATTTATTTATGTGGCCTATATAATTTCAATGTGTTTTTATTGATTTTGTCTGTTATTTTATGCGAAATGTAAAGAGGTTCATTTGATTCTGAAGCACGACGGTGCGATATTAAACGATTGATGATTAGATCAAGTGTATGAGTTTACAATGAGTAAATAAATGGATAATGATAAAACCTGTTTTATTTATAACTTCGCTACATCTGTTCCCAACACACTATCCTATCTCTTAATTGAAGTTAGTTTAAATGTATTGTCACATAATAGTATACTATTTACTACCCTGTAAATGAAATTGAAGTGTATGTTTGTTATATTCAAATAACCGATTTTTACTAAATTTATGGATGTACAGAATGTACATGGTACACGTACCAAAATAGCATATTATAGTGTTATAATTAGTTATAATTAGTGTGTACTAAGAATCATAATAGTTCTTCTAGAAAAAAAGGTCACAGACGTTCTCAATCGAGATAAACAAAAATAAAATGCGACCAAATTACATTAATTCCCTATCAAACACAAAGAGAATCACATCAGTCGATTGAAAGCCCACTAAGTTTTATTTCTCTTTACACTTATAGTCCTTCCTTTTTAGGAACGTCAGTTGGAATTTTGGAAATCTTACTTGCTTGGTACAAAAATTTCCACCCATTGCACTAATGTTTTTAAACATATCAAAAACATACTTGACGTATACGATAATGCAATTCAAACAAACAATAAAAAGAAGAAAACGGCAAAAAGCTCACTGTATTATGAAAACCCAGCGACATCGCGACGTAGTAAGGGTTAATCGGATCAGTTATAAATTCATGATGTTTGCTGACCTTACATTGTTGAAATTGCGTTATTCCAACGGCGTGCATGTTTTATGAAGTTTGTGACTATATGTACGGAGATTTAGTGGTTTATTGACGCTTTTTGAATATGCTAGTCTCGATTTACTTTCGACGTTGCACTTTTGCGGAGACAGTTTTGTCACAGATAATACTATAATATACTAGATTATTTGGGAACGTGGATAGGAATTTGAATATCGATTGGTCGTAATTATATTGTACTAACGGCCCGACTTCTTCTGTGGTGCAAATATAGCCCTTAGGGATGAAGCAACGAGATTAGCACGATTAAATCAAAAGTTCGCCTTTATATTATTAGGTATAGATTTGGTAAAAATATGAATGAAATCTTAAATTTCCTTGTTGTCATACTGACATATTAAAAATACAATATTAAGAATTTCCAAAAAAAGAATAATACCTATATTATAATAAATACAAAGTAATAAGAGCAGCATAAATACAAAGTAATGCCTACACAAATTAATGAACACACTAACAAATTTACCATTATTATTATTTCAAATTTATTACGGTAAATAAAATGATCTATAAACTTTAACAAACTACCTAACTACTACTAACAAAGTACCTTCTTGAATTCTACGTAAGTAAAAACCGAAAATCATTTAGAAATAAAGGACATTTTAACAGATTTTCAACGCGATTTATTCATTACATTCGAAACGTCAGTATCAATGAAACAATGAGTAATTCGTTTAAAATCTATTATATATTATTTATTACAAACTTGAAACAAGCATTTATTTTAATCAACAGCGGGAAACTGCATGTCAGTATTCTCGAGGTGTTCCTTCATATATTCCTCGGCTTCCTTCCTCAACTCCTCTGTATTGAAGTAATTCAACCAGTTACCAGATTTTCCTGTAGATTATTATAGAAATTAATATTTTTATTACTATTCGACTCAGGGGAGTTGCCTTTAGTACGTGGGATAGTAATGGCGCTATATTATGATTTTATGACTTACATAGCTTGTCGTCTTTTTCCCATACTGGAATTACTCCTGCTTTAAGACATCAGTAGCTTTCTTGGAATAGATATGTGGTGGTAAGTAATAAATTCACTGGTAAGCCATTGTAGTTCTATAACCTTTGTTATGAAGAAAATCGATCGGTGTAATATACGTTAAACACGAATATCCTAACCTAACCTACCCTTGGTACACTTTTGCTCAAAATTTTAAACATTTAACATTTTTAAAGGGTAATATTTCATTTTATTTACAAAGTAACGAACACATTGAATACAAAGAGCGTGAAACTCGCATCAAGTTAAACACCAGTAAATATAAATATAATTTCCTAGAACATTTATTTAACCCACCATTAATTATTTCTATCATTTATATCTAAATAGTTGTTTATTTACAAAGAAAATTGACCAAAATTAAAAACATAACCAAAAATCTTTTATCATTCATTTTGATTCCGACGATTTAAAAATAGTTTTATATTTAAGTATTTTCGTTTTAAATACCTGGCTTCTACTGAGAATTTTAACTTAGCACTAATAAACAACCTACCCTTTCTCATGAATTTCATTTCTGAGTCCTTATTATTTTCACTTATATCTAGAGCAGAGCGTTTTTTCATATTGTCAAAGGTCAAATGCTCTGCGAGTTTGTTCTTCTGTCCATCAGTGTACTCTTTGCCGAGGAATGTGCAGACTCTGTCAATCACATTGCGTAAGTCCTGTGTGTGAAAGAGAGAAAACAAATAAAGTTGTCGGGTCTAAATTAAAGAAAAGGACCACTTTGAAAATGAAAAAGAAACCTATGACTAATAAACTGGAACCCTATTTCTTAACATACAGACAGATTAACGGACTTCTCTGTCCGTTTATCCGTCCGTCCATCATTAGGCTGTATCTGATGTACCGTGATAGTTCGACATTTTAACATTTCAGAGATGTTGTTTGTTTTGGCTCTATAATAAAAAAATAATAAAAACAATTAAATTAAGCAACGATCCTAAATTGGATTGGTGATCAATTTTTGTGCTTTTAAGCTCAATTGTATGAAACCCTTTGGGTCGCGAGTCCCACTCGCACTTGTATTTCTTTTTGAAAATATATAAGTGGCTGTATTTATTTGCTATTTATTAGTTTATTTGCTAAATGACAATAACCAGCAGCAGTGGAATTAACTAACTCAATACTCCTTTATTTTTAGTCATTTTTCCGTCCCTGTATCATTCATAATACATATATACTTTTTAAACATCACCTTTTGCATTTCTTCATAGAATAAGAACATCATATTGGGACAGTCTCGTTTCTGCCACGCTTCTTCGATGTGCGGGAAAATTGGCATGTGGAGGACTGAAAGTAAGATATCTATTTTATACAAAAAAATCAAACCTTCAAATTGTCAGAACTAAATGCTTCCAATTTGCCTGAATCTTTTATGTTTGTAATTACATTTGTATATAATTACATATTTTTACTGGGTGAACCGATTCTTATGATTTTTTTTTATTTGAAAGTCCATATTTCTCATGCGGTCGTATTGAAATTTTGTCTAATTCTGTCATTTTGCAGGCGGTTCAGTTTCTTGTTAAATATTATTGTTTCCTATTATAAAGATAGTAATTTTATAACGAAACAAATATAATCCATGATAAACAAAGGACTTACTCAAATTGCGTTTAAAAAGGTCCCAAAACTCGGTGAACTCGACGCTCTGATCGAAGTAGCGGAATAGCTTGTGCATGAAGAAGAAAGAAACAGCCACGTCTAAGGGATTCCGGGCTATGTAAAATACCTAGAAATAAGAATTTGATTAAGAAAATTTCGTCGGGAGTTTATGAGTTTATGACTATATATATATATAGGTAGCACAGTATTTAGGACCTCGGGCTTCAATAGAAAAGGGGGTTGCAGATGTGACGAGCTTACGAGATATTGTTTTTTAAACTTATTTGTATATTATCCTCACCACCATTGCTCGAAATAGTGAAGTATAAAATGTGAAGATACCGGTAAAAGTAGTAATAACATCTGCCAAGCTGGACCTGGCCAGCGCGGTAGATTATGGCCTAAACCCTCATAGGAGGCTTGTGTCCCAGCCGTGGGAACATATATGGGCTGATGATGATGATAATGTGCATAGAAATAATTATTTGTAACAAAAATACTTATCCGCCTTCATACTGTCGAAACTAGACCAAAATAATTGGTAAATTTACCTTAGCGGTATCAAGTAGCGAGGGAGGTAAGAACTGCAGGTTGACGTGTGTCTTCACAAATCGTGGGGAGTGCAGAGTGTGCAGGTCGCGGTAGTCGTGGAAGGTGGCGCGACCGTGGCTGCCGGTAGGTGGTGGTTTTGATACTTCTGCAGCTTGAGTTGGGTATCTGCGCGAGTGGTGAGATATATACTATTTCTTTATTCAATTTTGGCATATTTATTCATTAATTTATATGACACTATTGGTTCACCCTGTTTTCACATTATTTTTGTAAGTTTTTCAAATAATAAATTTTACATTATTTTGATCAAAGTGACGACTAATCTAGCAAACCAAATATCATTTAAATCCTTGCAGACGCTTTTGAGTTATAAGCAGTTTAACTTACAGGACTCCGCGTCATTAGCCGGACAATTCAGTAAATCCAGTTAATTGACACATGTGTTTGTTAATTCTTTCCCTTTAGGAATAAGGGAATGAGCTTACTCTATGAAAGCAAATCGTTTGGTGAGAGATGCAGCGGCAGCTCCTTCGTAATCCATGTCGTTGGCTACCAACCAGACCAGCTCTTGCAGCCATGTCGTACCTAATGGGAATTTCTTCGGTTATTTCATACTTTATACATACAATAACATGAACAACATACATCAATATAGAATAATTGTATAATAATATCAGTATTATTATATAAAATATATTAATATTTGTATGTTGTATTCCATAAATAGACATTGAATGCAATATACAAATAATTAAAAATTATGAAAAGACTGATCTTGTGGCGGGATTGGACCTCTTTTTCTTAAAGGTAAAGAAATATTTTTAAAATGCATTTTTATGTGAATGGTGGTTAGTCGTTATTATATTTTGGTACATAATTGTGGGGAAATATATGCATATTATAATAATATATATTTCGATTTGATATTTTCCTTTCTTATAACCCGTTTAGTATCAGGGCCTAGTGGAATTTGAAAGATTAAGTTTGTTTCTCGCATTTTTAGCAAATCGGTTAAAATGTTCCCGAAAAATGAGGTTCTCAATTTGGTTGTTGGACTTTTAGCATACAATCCTATTATCCAACTAATATTATAAAAGCGAAAGTTTGTAAGAATGTATATAAGTTAGTTACTCTTTCACGTGAAATCAGCTAGTCATATCTATATGAAATTTAGTACAGAGACAGATTGTAGTCTGGATTAGCAAATTATCTATTTCCCGGGTACCACGCGAGTGACGCCGCGGGTAGCAACTAGTATATACTATCGCCACATACCTGATCTTGAGAAGGAGACTACCCAAATGTCATCAGGTCTAACTTCTAGATTGTAGATATCTTCAGCTTTGTCACCAAACCCTGCCATCCAGAAGTACCCCCGTGGCCCCACTCGAATGAAGGGGCGAATGTAATCTAGAAATTAGAAACTTTATTAAATGAAATTTTCTAAAAGGATGTCTGTAAAGATTGTGTTGAGAAATTTTCTTTATAAATGCTATAAAAATAAAACTTAAAAATGCTCATTTAATTACCTACTTTGATGATATAATCATTCCGTATTTCTGAATTAAAGCACCATATAAGTTTAAATTTATATTCTTATTTTACCTTTGTAGTATTTCTGTGCTAATTTGTCTTCTTCTTCAGTAACATTGCATATTTCGAATGGAAATTTTAACCTTTCCGTCATTGTGGCCTGAAATAAATATATTTTAACACACAGTTAAACACAAATTATGGCAGAGAAAGCAGAGTAGCTGGAAGAAAACGATAACTGTTACGATCCTTTAAAAAACTATATAAATTAATTTATACTTAGAAAAGTTTAAGAACACAATATGTTATAAATAATAAAATCATAAATATAATAAAGTAAACAGACCTAATAAACTTTACACACGTTTTCGTATATTTTAAAGAGAAGATGCCTTTATATCAGATGTTTAAATGGCAAATTGAGTGAGAATTCTATACATTGAAAACAACTGTAAAGATTAATTGTTCAAGGAGTTTTTTTTATCTCAATACATGTTTGTTTACTTGTGTATAAACAGAAAACAGATAATAGTTAAGATAAAAATATTCATTCTGTTAACCGACTGAGACAAAAGTTGTTTTCGGATTATATTAATGTATGTGCATGAATGTTTTCTTGGTAATAATTTATGTTACTGATGGATTATAGAACTCTGTTCTTTTGAAAGTCATCAATACGTAGGTAGGATACGTAGGTCTTGTTATCGGTTTCAACATCGGAGAGAAATTAAACTCAATAGGGTGTGATAAAAAATTGTAAAGCTTTATTTTAAACTACTGATAGAATAAAAAAAACGAATATCATTTTGCGCCATATTGTCAAAGCAAAACTATGATGGCGTCAAATGGAATCACCTATTTCTAATTTTGAATTATCATACCAACATATAGCGATTAAAAGGTGAATGAACTCTCAAACCATCGAAATATAAAAAGGTTAGCGTAAAAAGGTTTTCATTTTCGCAGCAGGTAGCGTGGCGGATAAGGGGATATTTTATCGGAACGTGCTTGCAATATTTTGGCCCAATTGGAGTGGGGCCAACGGCGGCTCACCGGTTATCACATCTGCGTGGTGTACCTACTTTCCGTGTAACTCCATGTTTATGGAAGTTTTAAATGGATTTTCTTTAAACACCGTTGCTAGTGATCTTTTTTTCTCGAGAAAACTTCCCCAATATTGCTCTTAATAGTATTATTTTTAACTAAACCGCCTTCAAATAAGCAAGCAAAACTAGACCTAATTTAAACGTCATAACGTCATAACTTTAAAATAGGTTCAGACAGTCCAAAATACAAATTATCAGGAATCGTTTATAGAACCCGTGGCACTTTTGTAACTGATCAAAGGCTGATAGTATTACTTATGGCTTTTCGAGTACCTTCTTTTTTTAAGTGGCAAATTCCGATCCTACCGAGATAGGATTCTACCAATGTCAAGTTTTGAACTGATTATCAGACTCTTTCTGATCTTTCAATAAACTAGTAAAACAAAGGGGATATAGTTTTGTGACGGATAAATTCAAAGTCTACTGGTTTTATTTCTAGAATTATTAATTGTATTGAAGTGTTTTGTTTGATTATTTTTGTACCAGGTTAATAAACATATAATTGACTTCGTTTGACCCGCGGCTTCACCCGCGCAGTCCATCTACAATAAATCGGTCCCAATAATTATTATTACAACCCATAAAAATTGTAAGAAAAAACTTTGTTTGGCCTTCAACATGATATTCAATACATGAATGCACAAATTTTATCGAAATCAGTGCTGTAGTTTACCCGTGAAATCGTAACAGACAAACAGATAGACAGACTTCTGAAATATTAGTCATTAGTATTTCAAGCCAATTTTCCAATTCAATTCATTCGTTCTATTCAATTCAATACAATGTGACAGTAAATAAGAAAAAAATAGTTTAAAAGATAATTTATACAAAAAAAAACCGGTAGCACGTGTTGCGTTATCTTTTCTTTTTTGTCTCAGTAATAAGTCCTATAATAGCCTTACTTATAAATATAACAGTGAAATTTATTCAAAATTAAGTTTTATTTATTAAAATATTTATTTCGATATATAAATTTATACGCGTAATTAACTAAATTCTATAGACGATAGGTAAAATTTGCTTCGTTGAATGTCACAGTACAATGCTATAATAAATAAACACAAATCACTCAATAGTCCTTAAAACGTATATATAAATTTTAATTAGAATCAAGTCGAAACACCAGCAATTCACGGTACAAAGATCAAACAGGCAACAAGGTGGGAATTTCTTTGAAAATGTCTTCAGATCTAATAAACTCAAGCGTCTCGAAAGCTTGTACATGTGTGCAGCAATTTCGACCTAATTGTCGTTTGCTAATTGTCTTAGTTGTTACTTGGAAATTGGGCTTTGAGCGCTCGTAGGAGTGTATATGACGCTGCTTTACACGTCTTTATGAAGTGTTTTTTGGGTAAGATGTGTGTCGCTCTCGCTTTAATTGCAGTCTTTTAACTGACTGAAAATAGGAGGTCGCTTTGTATATGTTTATGTATGTGTTGTAAAGAAGTTTTTATTAATGTGTTTCTCTTCTCCATAACTCGGTACCATCAGAAGGATAATATCCGGTCCTTTGGAAGGCTTACGCGGGGACACAGGTTGCAGAGGCCCTTAGTATTCAATTGTTGTGGGACACCAGCGCTAGTCTGCCATGACTGTACTAAGGAGATACAGGTCCACGGCCGATGTAGGACTATTGCATGATATGGAAATTATTATTGTTATGTTCAGTTATGTGTGAAGATGGGAAGAGATTTAGTGCATGAATATAACATAAAGCGGGTATATACGTAAACATAAATTATTTTATTTTGTAAAAATAATTCATTTTACATTTAACTATGTAAATACAATTATTTTTTGTGCGTTTTTTGCTGTTAAAATTGAACGAATTGAACGTTTCGGCACGAACTGGGCCAGTTCGCACCGGGGAAGAACCACACCCCCACAGAAAACCAGCGTGAAATAATAGCATGCTATTGTGTTTCGTTCGGTGAGTGGGGGAGCCGGAAGCCCATATCCTTTTCCTTACCCATTCCAGTCCTTTCCTTTATTCCTCTCGTCAATCCTTTTTTCATCCCTCTCCAATGTGAAGTCGGCAATCCATTTGTAGAGGCGTAAGGTCTACAATCGACCTTACGCCTCTCCAAATGTTCATGGGTGGTAGCGCTTACCATCAGGCGACCCACCAGCTCCATTGCCGACGATGACATAAAAAAAATATTTAAAATCTTGCCTCTTTTTATGATTAAGACGTATAAGGTTTAGGGCCAGGTTCGTTACTTGCTGATAAATTAGCTGATAGTCTATTCAACACTTTGACGTATAACTATTTATATTTATAATAATATAAAGCTGAGTTGTTAATTTCTTTGTTTATTTGGGCGCGTTAAACGCAGGAACTGGTGTTTCGAATTGAAGAAAATATATTTATATTAAATCTTATACCTTTAATATATATATATATATACAAGAATTGCTCGTTTATATATATAGCTAGTAGTACATTTATTAAAGAAGGCTGTTAAACATAATGAAGGACGTGGGTGAAGCCGCGGGGCAATCTAGTTTTACATACACATCCAAACATATCCAGAAGTTGTGAAAAAGCCGTTAATCACTACATAGTAGGTATGAAGCAAAGTGGTTCCCGAGTTTGTCCATATGTATGTATGTTTAGGTCTTTAAAACTACACAACGGATTTTCATGTTTTTTTTTTAAATATGCCGACTGATTCAAGAAGAAGCTTTATATTTATAATAACATCTATTAAACTACCCCGAATTTAACTGCGAAACCGCGGGCAAAAGCTAAGAACTAATATATTGACACGTTCAAAAAAAAATCAATCAAACCTTGACATTATTGGTATAATCTATAGTAATATTATAAAGCTGATGAGTTTAATTGTTTGAACGCACTAATCTCAGGATATAGGCTATATAGGCGAAGCCGTTGCGGACCGCTAGTACAAAATAAAATATCACAAACTCATTTCCAAAATAAAGATCAGGTCTTGAGAATTTCACCACTTGATCTCAGTGAAGTCGCAGCTAACTACGCTTAATAACTTGCCTATAAACTTCTAAAAGTAAGTAGATAATATAATAAGCTTACCGAAACTTAAGTAAATATCCAAGTACTAAGTACAGCCTTTGTGGAGCAGGTATTCGAGACTGGCAAAGATACAGGTTTCCATTTATATTGCAACCTTCTGTTTTGGAAATAAACATCGATGTTTTTTATTACTTTCGATTATTTAAATGAATTAAAAACCTACTTTATACTAATACTAGCTTTTGCTCGCGACTTCGCATGCGTTATATTCGGAGTGGTTTTATATATGTTGCTATACTCATAAACCTTTCTCTTGGATCACTCTTTTTATAAAAAAAAAAGCCAACAAAATTCGTTGTGTAGTTTTAAAGACAAGACATACATTCATAAATAAACACAGACGCGAGAAGGGAAAGGACTTTATATCTAGTATAATTATCCCTGGATCTTCTGACCCGATTATAAAAATAGAAAATCACGTTATCTGTGTGTCATAGGCCATATTGTATATTGTTTTTAACCCGGGTTGATTCGGGTGGAGCCGGAATAAGCGGCTAATAAGGTACTTGCCCCAAAGTTGACCTGATAAAAACAAAAATATAGCCTATATATAAAATAATATATAGGCTAGGCCTATATATAATATAAAATACAAAAAAAATAATTAATTCTCCAAGTGAGGGATTTTTTTTAATTTTAAACGAAACGTACTCACCAGACGTTGATTGTGACAAAACTGTGTGGAAATCTTATAAATGCAGATACTTTGCGTGTAGATTGATTAATGATTATAAAAAGAGCATTATATATACAATTTAGAGCACGTCATGACATAGTACAAGGTAGGGTTGTCAAAAGATTGTTTTCACAGTTTCAGGAAATACCGCATAAAATGACATTGGAAGAAACATGATTTATGTATTTGAGTAGAAAGCTGTCGTTCTAAAGAGTTTTTGCGACATCGCTTCATAGCGGAGGGATGTCGATAGACGTATTCACCAACGGCCTTTTTATTGCAAAATTATTAATATAAGGGTAACTTCATTTCTGGTTATATAGGTATACTGAATAATTTCTTGTTTTGATAAAATTTCTGGTATAATAATGAATGAGAGGTTAGCGTCTCTTTTATTTCTTACTTATCTTTTGGCAGCCCTAGTAAGTATTGAATAGAATAATGCCATCTCCTTCGCACTTACTCTAATTTAATAGTGATCAAAAGAGAAAAAAATACGTGCAGCCATAAGGCCCCAAGGCATTCGCGTGATTGAACTACTTAATATTATAAACAAACAATTACAAATATATAAATATATTAAGAATGATTTAATTGTTTTCAAGGAATATATAACAACAATGAAGATATTATATAAACTTTATAGAAGAACAATAGAAGAAAATTAAGTTAAAAGAAGATTTAAAAATTGGATAATTTTCCAATTTAAGTGGGTGATGGTTAAATTAATTTTCGTCTGAAAACTTGGAAAACCGATTTAGACAGACAAACTGTTACAAAACGTTTTGTATGCAATGATAATTAAAAGTTTCGCGAGGCCCTTGAGAATTTAACATTTGCCAATTCGCCAGTGGTCATCTTAAATGAGATTTTATAGCACGGTGAAAATGTTTTAACATTTAATTTTATAACAAGCGGCGTCCCGTGATATTCATTCGTTTCCGTTCATTCACTATGTATCAAACCAGATCATTATCTTGTGGCGTTATATATTGAAAGAAAGAAAGAAAGAAAGAAAATACATTTATTTATATAAGGTAAAATAAAAAAATATAAAAAAAATGATCTAATTTACAACACACTAAATAAACCTCATATAAACAGGAGATCCACTCAGTGTAAAAGAGTCTAAGCCCATTAAAGGAACTTAGACTCTCCACTGATTATTAGTGGACACCACATTGACCCCCTGACAGTGGCAGCGTACATCTAAGAATAAGAATAACAAATATATATATTAATATTAAAAAATAAGTACAGTAATATAAAATAATGCATAATTTAATATAAATACCCAATTTACAATAATTAAATATAAATATAAACGAATAGACAATACCAATACCAGTATGATACATAAATAAATAAATTAAGCCTAAAAACTACAGCATCAATACCGGACAGTCACGTGCTTGGTGTCTCAACCCCAGAACCTTTTTGCAAAATTAGTAAATGTTTTTTCAATTTATTTTTGAAACCTAATACGTTTTTGTTTTAATTATTGATTACAATGGTTTAGATCAGTCAAACAGACACACGTAATTAAATCTGGTACATATATTTATTATTAAGAATCATATCTCATTCATATCATAATAGCATATCTATGTTGTACGAATGATGTAAGGATTCGGTAACCAATTGTCTTTTATCTTTAACTAGGCATTTTTACCTATTTTCAAACGACTTCAAAGAAGTAAAAGATTCCAAATGCATTTTTTTTTCTTAATTTTATCACTACACATAGTGGGTGAACCGATTTTGATGATTCTTTCTTGATTTGAAAGTGGGAGTCCCATTTAGTGTTTTAGTCCGGTTTAGCTTTTTATTCGACATAATTATTTATTTTAAAGGTCTATTCGTCGATATTATGGTACATTATTACTGTAAATATAGTAATGCAATATATAAAGTAAGGCAATTATACAAGTTTTTATTGGGTTTAGCTGATTCATTAAAAAAAAATTATAAATGATTCATTATTCAATGAGAGATATCCTTAACCACACTTATAGTAAAGACTAGCTGTTCACCCCGGCTTCGCCCGTGGTACGCATACATAGACTATCAAACAGTGATGGTGCAGCTTTCTAATGGTGAAAGAATTTTTTAAATCGGTCCAGTAGTTCTTGAGTTTATCCTAAACAAACAAACAAAATAAAATGAGAATTCTTCCTCTTTATAATATAATGTAGACAATCATCATTTATAATTCTACAAATATCTTGTTCATTGATTTGCTAGTGACATATATCAATACATACCAATAATAAATTTGGATTAATGCCTTAAAGTAAATATTTCTTTGACATGTCATGTCATGTGATTCGATTAAAATTAATAAATTTGAGTAAAACAACATAGTAGGTTATTATTACCACACATAAATCTTGTGTCCTTCGTTTCTGGTAGATTAGGACACATCAAACGTGTTCATTAAACGCAGATATGACAATAAAATGTGTATTAAATGAAATTCTAAAACAAACGTGCACCCGAAGTATTTTAATTAAATGCTAACTTCGCAAATCTGTCGGATACAGCGCCAGCTTAGTGCTAGCTCAAACTATTTTCTTCATTAAATACCTTGCTATGAGCTATTTTATTAAGATTCAATTAAGTACGATCTTGTTACTTGCTCGCCATCTTTGTTAGTGAAAACTTGTGACCCTTTGTGTGGTATGAGGCAGATGATATTTGATTATTTTTTATGTCATAGCGGGTTACTGAGCTGGTGGTTCGCCTGATGGTAAACGATCACCACCGTCCAATAAGATTCACAAAGGAAGTGTGGGGTATGAGATAAGGATTGAAGGCTGGAAAGAAGGAATGGACTGGGAAGAGCGAGAAAAAGGAAACGGGCCTCCGGCTACCCCACTCACCTTACGCAACACAGTAGCATATTATTATTTCACGCCGGTCTTCTGGAGGTGTGGTACTTCCCTGGTGCGAGCTGGCTCAATTCATGCTCGTTAACCATATTTATGGGTACAATATAGCTTCCTGAATCTTATCTTTTTTTATTTACAAAAGTTTGTAGAATTACCAGGTAATTGTTCCTAATTAATAATAAACATATGCCCTCTTTTGCCGTCTAAATTAGAAATCCAGGATCGTCTAGGTATAGATCTTCACGTTCAGTTATTTCCAATTAAGAACCTTGGCGAAAGTTAAAGACGTAACATACAAACCTTATTGTTTTTGGGTTAATTTCTGAGAGGGTGTTAAAATAAAGTATCCACGAACACCTACAGTTAAAGAAGATAATAAACTCAGGCACAAGCCTATAAAAAGAGCCTTTACGTGCCTAAAAGGTTGGAAAAGTGCTTGCGATATTACTATTGTAGCGAGCGTAGCACTTAACATCAGGTGACCTATATGCCCTGAAAAGAAAATAGATCAGTGAAACAGATGCAAATTAACCAAGTGGGGATTAGGAAACATTTACCTCGTATTTTTAAAAGGCATATAAGTTAATATGAAAATTATAGCATTACTACACTTTATTAAGTTTATATGCCAACGGTTAAGGAGGTTTATTGTATACTCTAGAGTAAGATGTGTTTTATATTTTGACTAGCGGTCCGCCCTAGCTTCGCACGTGGTACATATATAGCCTATAACCTTCCTCAATAAATGGGCTATCTAACACTAAAAGAATTATTCAAATCGGCCCAGTACTCAAACTCTTCAGATTTATAATCTATACTAATATTATAAAGCTGAAGAGTTTCTTTGTTTGTTTATTAGAACTATAGGCTATATATGTACCACGGGCGAAGCCGGGGCAGACCGCTAGTATTAGTATCGATTTGAAGATGTTATTTTAAATCTATTCATTTATACGATTCTTTATTGTAAAATTGAAATTACCCGCAGCTATCTTTTTTATCATCGGCAAAATGTTAGCTAATTTTATTAGATACTAGCTGCGCCCCGCGGTTTCACCCGCGTAAGACCGTATCCCTTAGGAATATCGGGAAAAAAAGTTGCCTATATGTTATTTCAGTTGGCCACCTGTCCACGTACCAAATTTCATTGCAATCGGTTAAGTAGCTTTTGCGTGAAACAGCAACACACACACATCCTTACAAACTTTCGCATTTAAATTATTAGTAGGATTACCGGGATGATAAAGTGAACCCGATGCGAGTTAGTTATACAGACACTGATACTGAAATACTGATAAAACTTATTATTAACTTAAGAGTTTGTATAGATAATATGATATATAACAATATCTATTCGAATGCCTGAAATATGGTACCTAAACGATTACAGCCAGTTATGACACAATATAGGCATTTATCCTAATACCTTGCATGCAGAACGACCTCAATATCTAGACGCTGATTTTAGATACCGTTAATATTTAGTACTAGCTTTCCGCCCGTGGCATCGACTGCATAGTTAAAAGACCTATATAAATGTTTCAGTGCGCACAAAAGTAGTCTATGTTACTCGAAAATCATACCGTAAAGCGTTTCGTCGATTTTACGGTATGATTTTCGTTTATATACTGTTGCGAGAGGAAAGAAATACTAAGAATCAAACAAATTCATAAACTCTAATAAACATTAACACACTCATAGTTATATACGCTATAATTATAGATATTTAAGTGAATACCCTAGGATGCCTAGGGGACAAATTGTGTAACAATTGACCATAATTGCTGATGTAATTAATTTGGTTGAATTGTCCAATGTTGTTGGCATCAGTAACACGTGTCAAATTATAACTGTCTTGAAGATGTGCTGTACCTTCTAGTAATTACGTTGAGGACTTGCGGTTGTCTATCGGCTAACCAAGCTTTGCTAAACAGCTGATTATATTGTTACGTAATGAGCTATTATGTTAGTTTTGCCCAGTCCATAGACAAGAGGTTCTGTTCAATGATTGTGCAGGAATATTAGCTATAATATCTTTGTTTAAGTGATTTTTGTAAAATAAACATTGCGAAGTTTTAATTGTATTCACCGATAAAAATCCTTTCTTTTAATGTTCCCTTGATATGATTATTTAATATTCTTCGATATTTTTGTTATAATATAATTTCTTTAACGCACTGACAGTGGATTAAAATAATTCAGATGATAAAAATTGTAGAGGTTGGTATTTCTTTTTAATAAAATAATAAAATGAAGGTGCCAATTGGCGATTTTTTTTATAGTAGTAGACCAACATTAGATTCAACTTACTTTTACAGCCTTACTTTTTTCTAAGATTCCTCATTATTTTGTGTATTATAAAAAAAGCAAGTCTATCTTTTTTCCCGGTTCCACAATGATATATCTGAAGCCGAGTTAAGCCAAGTGACATCAGCAATATCAAGTGTATAATATGATATCGTTGACCCAACCCTCAATCCCTAACCCCTAACCCATAAACTCTTATTTAGCAGACTTGAGTTATACCGGGGCATGACCGCAAGATGTGGCGAGCGGCCAACGGCACACTGTTTGAACTTCAATAAATATACGAGTCTTAGATGACAAAGCGTTATTAGAAACATGTTATTGGAAATATTGTGCATTTTATTTATATGCTAAGTCCGCCCCGGCTTCACCTGCGGTACGTTTTCCCTCCATTACATCGTGCCTTAATAAAAAACACATTTGTAAAACTATGTGTTTGATTGCGCTTATTTAAGGATTACTGGACCGATTTCAATGAAGTCTTACCATGAGATAGGTACGTGATCTCTGAGTGCTACAGGCTATACACGTAATGTGGGCGAAGCCAGGGCGAACCGCTAGCAGATAATATATAGAGCTACTTTAACACAAAAGTCAGTACTTTTAAAACGATCCAGATTGCATTTATATGGCGTCTATCTTAACATAAAATGTCTGTGACAAGGGTTCTGTTTTTCCCTTAGGATCTGTAATAAAACGTAATATTTGTGATAAGGGATCAAAGATTAAAAGGCTTGTTTTATATGAGGTGTCATCATTTTGGTATGCGTTTATTCACTCTATATATGTATGTTTTGGAAAATGGTTAAAATTTTGTTGAGGTTATTGAATTTATCCTTTTGCCAAAGGGAGCTATCATGTAGTTAATAACTGTCAATTCATTACCGGAGCGGTTTTTTGAGTTGATTTTATCCAAGATAAGCGGTACCTATTCTTAAAAAAAAATATACAAAATTAGTAATAATCTAAAATAATCATATAACCTTTTAAAGATTTTACATTTTTTTGTAAATCGTGTTAACAAGATAAGCGGTACCTATTCTTAAAAAATTATAAAATTAGTAACAATCTACAATAATCGTCATATAATCTTTTAACGATTTAACTTTTTTTTTAGCTATTTTTTTGTAAATCGTGCTAAAGCGAGCTTTTAGATGTTTTTGAATAAGACTTTGTTAATAACGTGCCACGTTGTTTGTCTGCGATGAATTCCTCAACCGATTTAAATCAAATTTGATTTACCTGGGCGTAAAAATACCTGGGCGGAGCCGGGGCGTGCAGCTTGTTGAAATATATCTTACTTAACATACAAAACAAAGGCAAAAGCCTTAACCATTACGTATTCCATAGCAAAGCGCTGAAGTGCGAGTAATTAGATGAACTTCTAGAAGATACTGAGCGCGCAGAATCGCTTGCCATACAACCAATTTAATTCACCACGAACAGTTTCAAAGTGAACTCAATTACAAGCTCGTAAAACACACAATAGCGACGCAGGTGTTTCAGTAAGATTGTCAAAGAATATCTCAAGTTAAGAGTGGTTTCAGTTCGGAAATCAGATGAGTGGGAACGCACGTAAATTAGTTTGTGAGATTGGCCATCTCAAGTGGAAATATGGCGCCTGTCCAGCAAAGTTGGCGTCTTCATGGGACGGTATATAAATTGCTTTAGCAATATAAAGTTGAAAACTTTAAGTCGCTCGTAGATTTTATTGGCCTGAAGTGTTTTTAGAATTGAATATTGGTTTTGAATGCTTAATTTATTGTATTGGTAATGTTGGAGTGTGCAGAAGGATGTTTCCCACAGAATTTGTTAGTTTATGAATATATTTTTTACAGTCAGCTACACTAAAATATAAATGATATATTTCTTAATATAATTTGTCATTCCCTTGTGGTCTATTAGGCATAAGATATAATTTTGGCCAGCCGCCATAACATCTTTGCAGTTTGCAGTTTAACTTCAAAGAGACTGATGAATGGTGAGACAGACGACCTTTGTTATGGTTCTTCGTCTGTATTAGTTACATAACATTCCTGTATCTAAGTCTTCATATAAATAAAGAGAACTGAATTATTTAATCAATTGCGTACATTTGATAGAGCTTGCACTATGTCCTAGCTAATTTGGTGAAAATATAAATCTGTAAGGGCTGGTTTCACAGCTTCTTTGTTTATTCGGTTAGCTGATCGGTTATTTAAATTGTAAATTACTTATAAAACTTCTTTAAAAAGTGTAAAATGGTTATATTATCAGCACACCATGAAACCGGCTCTAAAACTCGTAAAAATATACACAAATGTTCTCGAATATCCTATCATACTAATATTATAAATGCGAAAGTTTGTAAGGATGTGTGTGTGTTTGTTGCTTTTTCAAACAAAAACTACTGAACCGATTGCAATGAAATTTGGTATGTAGATAGCTGGACAACTGGAATAGCATGTAAGCAAACTTTTATCCCGATATTCCTACGGGATACGGACTTACGCGGGTGAAGCCGCGGGGCACAGTTAGTATTATATAAACAAGACATAGAGTTTCTTGTCGGCTCTTCATAAGCGCTTCTAAAGAAATTTAGCTGGATAAATAGATCTTAAAATTTGAGTTTATGTTATTATATACACTTATGTATAAAAAATTTCAATACTCCAACGTGTCCAAATTCTGGAAATATCACCATTTATATATAATCTTTGTTCATATTAATGAAAATGACTGTGCAATTGAATCAAAACATAACTACCCATAAGAAACAAACCTTAACCCATAAATCTATATTTATTAAATAGTCTACTTGTCTTGTGAACTAGAAATAATTTAAAAAGGTTTAATGGGTAAATTATCAAATATTTCCCAATTGATATAAGAAATATTAGAACATTTTTGTCATAGAGCTACAGGAAACTAGAAAAACACAATACATAGATTGTACTATTTTTTCATATAGTAGTATTTAAGTTGTTTTATTTGTGGCAAGATTTGGTGATAATGTAGGCGCCATCATAAAAGCCTCTGAATCAGTCACCAATATTTGGAATTTGCGATGATTATACGTGAAAATAATAATGTATTGTGCCAGATCCCTGTATCGATAAGGCCTCTTGAGTGAGTTATCTCTGATTCATAACGTATGAATCATCAATTCACTAGACGTATCGATGTATGAGTGAGACACTGAAGTTCGTGTTTTAGTCAGGAATTTCAATTCTTTTTTTATGTGATAGTAGACAAAGGAGCTGGTGGATCGCCTTATGGTGAGCGACCAGCAACACCTATAACCATTTGCTTTGGTGGATGAGGAAATGATTTATGGAAGGTATAAAGGAATGGACTAGGAAGGGTAAGGAAAAGGATGCGGGCCTCCACTTACCAGATGAGACACAGTAGCATGGTACTATTTCACGCCCATTTACTGTGGTACCTTCCCCGGTGCGAGCTGGCCCAATTCGTGCTGACGCATGCTCGACTCACGCAATATTCTAATGCAGTTATATTGTCGTATCTTTTTACCTATTCGTGTGTTGAACGAAAAAAAAATTATATTAAATAGTAAGAAATGTCTTAAAACGGTAAATGAAAACATCGTGAGGAAACCGGTATATCCAATGTCAAAAGTTCGACGACATGTGACATCTGCCAATCCGAACTTGGCCAGCGTGGTGGATTATGGCCTGAACCCTCATAGCAGGCATGTGTCCGAGTAGTGGGAACATGTATGGGCTGATGATAGTAAGAAATGTCGGATGTAAATAAAGCGCTCCTCGACTCTGGAGGAATATCGTCTCCTGTCTTCTCTGTAAAGGGACACGTCCTCAGACAGTAAATGTTAAATGTCAAGTCAACGAAACGTATAAGGTGCAATGTTCCTAAATAAATATATAGTTTTGAGTAGGCGAAACATTTTTAATGAAACACACAGAAACAGCGCTAATGACTCATGACGTGACTTCAGTCACCAGTCAATTTAATTATTAAAAATTAGGTTAAAAGTTCGATACTAAAGATTTAATTTAAATTAAATACAAATAACAGATTAAGAACATGTTGGTTTATTTGTGATAAAATCATTTGTGTGATAACATTATGTTCAGTACAATCCAAGAAATGTGTAGAATTATTTTTCACATTGTGAACAAGATCAAATTTAAATTGGATTACCAGCTTTAGCTTTACAATAAAGAATCATCAAAATCAGCTAACCCAGTTAAAAGTTATAAGTAGGATTTAGAACCTCCTTCTTTTTCCGAAGGCGGTTGAAAAAATCACAGTAATCATTGCCCATTTATTTATATTGTAAATTCATTATTATTTTAAATTCATCTTTTTTTAATGTAAACAACATCTTTTATGTTTCAATTGTTACGTTGCTTCCGTTTGGAATTGTTTCTAAATATGTGTAAGGGATATCTAAAGTTAAAAGTAAATTATCTATCTATATAAATAAAAATGGATCGTCAAAAGTGTTATGTAGCATCAAACTCGAGAACGGCTAAACCAATTTGGTCAATTTCTTTTTAATGTTTTTATTTCGACTCAAGGAAGGTTCTTATGGAGAGAAAAAACTTACCGGGTGAAACCGGGGCGGACCGCTTGTAATAAATGAATAAATATTTAATCTACATTGTATTCTTAAAAAAATCTATTCTATCTTTACTCCATAGCATACGGCAAAGACGTTTCCCTCGCCTGTTCCTATAACGGATATTGATGGGGTTTTTTTATTAGATAGAGTAGAGAAATGTATATGTATAACAACATCTATTAAACCTCTCCGAATCTAACGCATGCGAAGCCGCGGGCAAAAGCTAGTTACCTATAATTGAATTAGAGAAATGTTATCTAGTTATTCTGTTACTTTCTCAGTTAATTCACTACAATGCTACCGAATTAGCCTTCATGGAAAAATGGAAACTTATTCCGTTATCTATTTAACATTAATTACAATAGTAGTCTGTATTTAGCACACGATAACACTAATTTCGTGTGTAATTTAATGGATATAATATAGTTTAGAGGGAATTGAGGTGAACTGGATGCTTTTTAATCGACGATTGCAAAACGTTGGCGTTATTTGATGTAACCATTAGTTAAAATATCGAAGTTTTATTTAAAATATTAATTCATTCATTATGTGTTACAGATAACGTAGAATGTATGAGTACAAATTTATGAAAAAGGGATTTTCAATACCCCATTTTTTTATAATTACCTTCTGTTTTCTACGATCTATCTACCTCCACGATTGATTTTTCAAGATTCAAACTAAGATCCAAATTTACATTAACACACTTCTTACAGTGTGACTGTACTGTATATGCTATATAATATAATGCCTAAATTTCATTTTATGTCCATTCAACCTAGAGATCCCCAAGAAAAAATATTTAGGCACGCGTTTTAGTAACCTTCGCTCAGTTATATAGATATATTTAAAATTATACAGTTTAATGATTAATAATAGTAAGTGTTATACTTTACAAGAGGTCCGCCCCTGCTTCGCCCGTGGCTTATACAGTACACAGGGATCACGTACGTATCCAATGGCAATAGAATTCGAAATCGATTCAGTAGTTCGAGAGATTAGCGCGTTCAGACTAACAAAGTCTTTAACTTCATATTATTAAGATATAAGTGTAGTAATATATCATGAAATGTAAGTATATGATGCGTTTAGTGGTGAATTAAGATGGTATACGTAACATGTCATTTTAAGTGTAATTGTTTAAGCTTTGATTTAATATGTTTGTTAATTTGTGTTTTTTATAAATATAGATTATATCATCAATTGATCAACATAGTAGATATATATGTGAGACAATTTTTTTTGTAAGTTACTGAGTATCAATAAAAAATTATGGATGTATTAGCTACAATCCGCAGCGTCACTCGCGTGGTACCCGGGGAAAAAAGAGCCAATGTTCTAATCCATATGGCCTATATTTTTTACATTAACAAACATCCATACATCCATCCATCCATCTATACTTACAAAACTTCGCGTTTACATATTAGTAAAATATTATGTTTATAATAATTAAAATACAAAACTAAATTTTGAAACAGAAACAAAAAACTACGAATTAATCAAAATTGTAGAATGTTAGATTGTATCTTTAGTTAATATTATAAAGACTTTTGTGTGTTTGTAAAGAACCGATTATAAAAAATTCTTTCAGTAACAGAAATGACATAAGCAATTTTTTTATCCCGTTGACACGTAAAAAAATAATAGTATAAAATATTTTTTGTATTCTTTTGCATATTTATACTACAACTATCATGATTGTTCATAATAATTAATACTACACTACGCTTGCCATACAAATTCCAGCGTAGTCTTAAAAACGTGATTCAATAATTAATCTAATTAACACGAAAACTAAGAGCAGGCATACTCATGAGCCGATTCTTGAGTAGTCTTTAATTTTGAATAGTAATATACACAACCGGCTTTGCTCGCGACGTATTAAAACAATAATTGCCTTATAACTCTTTAATCTATTACTATACTAAACTACTGGCATATAATTTTAATAGTTATCAACTGACTTGAAACAAAGGAGGTTCTGAATTCGACTGATTTTTTTTTGTGTTTACTACCTCATAACTTTGTACTGAGTGAAACTATTTTAATGATTATTTTCTCATATGAATGCTGGTGCCTTCTGTGTCGTTCCTTTTAATGTGATCTAGTTTTGACAATATGAAAATGATAGAGTTTTCAGTTTAAAATAATCATGTTATATATGAGTCTATACGCTCCAAATAACTGTTTGCACACCTATACAAGCTAGGATTATAGCAATAAGAAACTGTAGGATAATAGTCGCGTAAAATCCAACGCTAAAATATATCACGTAATATTTCCTCGCCTGATAGTGTTGTTATAATCCAGTGACGCTGCATGACTTGGGTAAATAATAGTGACTTTTCCTTCTGGGTGATTGTTTTACCTCTTAAGACAGTTCATAGATACTCTGCGTATTAGTGTGGTTTGGTTGGGTATTTTAATACAGTTAATAAATTTATGTGAAATAATAGAAATATAATAATGGAAAACATGCAAAATTAGTACATAAATAAAAAAATAAATAAATAATTAGTACTGGCCAAAAAACTGTGAAATAAAAACTAGTGTAAAATAAAAAAGTAGCTGTTTCCGATTCCCGCGCTTTACATAGCGCTGGTGGAAAATAAAAAAATATCTAAGATCGAAGTAAAATCGCTATTGTAAAATAATTTTAAATTTGGAATGATTTTTTTAAATATTAATTATTATTTGTTTTGTAAGTTGTGATGTTAAGTGATGCGTTTTTGTAGTTTTAGTTAAATTTAATAAAATTCACAGCGTTTTTTAAATGGTGTTGTGTTCGTGTCGAAATAATTTTTCATACTCTCTTAGAATTACACATATCGTGTTATTATCAGGTAAAGGGCTTTTTATAATACATAGTATTTTTACTATATATTTCTAATTTTTTATTTAAAATATAATGTTACGTTAATATTTGAATATTTTATTTGTATTCTCTCGTAAATTACAATGAACCTAGATTAATATATCTTGTGATACTTTTACCACATATAATGTTTTATGACAGTAGATTAACTATATTAATTTTGTGTTTATTGCTTATTGAATTTATGTCAGAAAGGATGAGTCACTCATTGTTTTGACGATGCTGACCTGATAGCAATTTGCACTTAGGCTCAAGGTCATGCTAGGTTAGGCTTAGGCTGTCTAACGTAGGAGTCAGAAAGCCGACCACGACTTGGCCCACAGATTTTATAATAAGTGAGAAATTTATATGACCCATAACCTGTGAATTCCCGTTACCCCTTGTGGGTGCAAATGCATTAAGCAACTGTTTCACTGATCGATTTTCTTTATTGTGAATTCGGTGATCAAGCTTCTCTGTCCTGTGAGACTAGAAATAGTTTCTTTGGTAGCCTCCACCGTAAAAAAAAACCCCGGCCATCTCAGTTTTACGCCCTCGCGTTAACCATTATGCGAAGAGGCCCCATACCTAAGATGGGGACAAAATTTCTCCAATGAGAGATAATTTTCATTGAATATTTGGTAGACTCGGATGTAATGACCTGATTCATGCTTACTTATCGTAGTTTAATTTGTTATGTTAGTTAACATGTTTTTGTTATTATCATGTGTTTGATATATGAATCATTTTGGTTTCCTTCATCATTGTAGTTTATTATATGATAACTATGAAGGATAATTAAAAAAATATATTTCCTAACATTTGCCATAGATTGTATATCCACTATAGATTAGAAAATGTTTCGGGTTAATTGAATGAAGAGGTTAGAAGTTATTTTTTACAACCTTCGACTAAAGGTTAGGAACAATATTACTTTTAAAAACGATGAAAATAAAAATGATCAGATTTTTAAAATAGTTTAACGTTAACGATTCTTTTCAGGCATGTAATATAATTTGATATAATTAAACGTTTTATTGTTATTTATGTGGATATTCAAACCTATTCACTGGGTATTTGTATCGTCCCACATAATACCGATTTTAACAAATTATCGGCGAGCGATTTATCTTACTTGATCCGTATCGATTCATAGATAAGATTGTTCGTGTGTTACCAGTTGGTGGTGCGCAGGCAGTGGGTTTTGGACATCGACATGGCGCCGCTGTTGGAATTGCCTTATGACATACAAAATGTTACACCTGAAGAAGATAAAATTATTAAGAAGTGCTTGATCGGTGCGTATTGGTTTTTCTATGCGATTTTATGAAAATTTGTGTTTTTTATATAATTGCTATTACTGTTTATATAATACGCGATAGTAAAATAATAATGTATGCAATAACGTAATAAATATTAAGGTTATATTAATTGTGAGGAAAAGGTTACAGATTCTATAATGTTTCTAAGTAATTAATAATTTGTTTTAATTTTACGCCAATGTTAAGCATAAACCGCTGAAAATGTAATTTAATGAATATTCATTCAAAAAAAGTCAAAACTATTTTCTAAATGTTATGTTAAGGTTTAAAGGGTTTCATTAATTGCTATTAAATCATCTCAGTAATAATAAGCTATAATAGTAATATAAGTTTATATATAGGCATATAATACATAAATAGGTTTCCTTGGAAGGGCAGTTTCACCTAGTATTGATAACTGACACACATACAATCGAGATTTCGGTCACCTAAATTTATTAATTCAGGACTTTTAATACACATTTATTAGTTATATGTTACGTATAAGCAACAGGCATTTTATATCTGTTTGCTAAAGGAAGAAAATAGCGCAATCACAGACAAAATAATAGCAATAAAGTATTTTTAACCTCTGAAGAAAAACGGAAGAGATTTTGTCGAGTTTGTGTGTATGGATAATGAGCTCGAGGGTATTTGATTTTAATTTTATTTACTTGTTTATTTCAACGTTAGTCAACATTATATCGAAGCGAAATATCAAAGTATAATATACAAGTGAAGAGTGATCTGGTATATTCTAGGGAACCGCGCTTCATATTAGGTCACATCTTGGCTTCAGACCACCAATAAAAAACATAAGTTTAATAACCACAACTAATTTAGAAATTAAAAACCTTTTAACGGATTTTAAACGCGATTTATTCATTATATTACGTGGTCACGGGGAGACTCTCGCCACGCTCGCTGTCCAGGTGTTCGGAACGCGTTTAAAATCCGTTAAAAGGTATAATGCTCGCGTAAAATCAAACACACGAAAAAACTAACCACAGCTCATGTCACAGTTCCTTTTTTTAGTGTTTTTTTTTCTCATATTCTGTACTACATGTTCTGTAGTACTGTGGTCTGAACTTAATTGATGTAATGTTTATTTA
Organism: Zerene cesonia; assembly: GCF_012273895.1. Taxonomy (NCBI): domain Eukaryota; kingdom Metazoa; phylum Arthropoda; class Insecta; order Lepidoptera; family Pieridae; genus Zerene; species Zerene cesonia. Next base: position 8,954,199 of record NC_052116.1, on the reverse strand, counting down.
AAAGCACGTCAAAGGAAGTATATTCCAATGATCAAGTGTTTGATCATATTTGTTTGAGTTTCGCGTTTTATCGCATATTTAGGAAAACAGTAATGTTCACGTGATGAAGTGAAGCTTCTTAAATAAATAAACACAATTCTTATTCCGTTTACGCCACGTCTCTCTCGATTAACGAAATGTATCTGTTTATTTTATTTATATTCTCTGAATTTTTGTTCAATTTATTGGACACCAAATGTAGATCGAATTTTACTTAATAAATCGTTGTGTAATTTTAAACATGTTATATAGTATGCCAAGTGTTATAACCGAGATTTTTTAATTAAAGGATAAGTTATTTATTTATATTTTATTCGTCTTTATTTATGATAGGCTATGCAACTGTATGGATATACATTTCTATTCCTTATAAAATATTCAAACTCCTTGGAATTATTTGAATGTTCATGTTTGTTTACGGAAGATAAAATTAAAAACAAGCCAGCTAGCTTATTATGACAACTCTTTTAATAATACCTAGAAGTGATTCTTATCATAATAAAAATCATTAATTTAACAATACAGCAATTATACATGAATCAAAATATAGACCCCAGACTCTTAACATAGTTATCGCTGTGTTTCAGGGGTATGTGTATGTATTATTATAATTGCATTAAATAATTACAATTTTACTACGGAGCAACGAAAAGCGTCAAGGAAACATATTGTCTCATGATTGAATTAAAAAAAATTATCAAATACGAAATTGTGTTTCTTTGACTTTATTCCAAGTTGTTAAGAAGCGATTATATGATATGATTTTTGAGTCTGGAGATAGATAGGAGACTGTATAGTGTCATAGGCTCTTCAATTTAGAAACTTTTCGAACTGGTGGTAAATGTTAAAACTGTCATATAACGATTCAAAAGTGCTTCTATAAGAAGCCCAATTGATTAAATATATGTTTGAGAATGATTTTTAGTTACTATGCCCCACTTGGAGATACATTCACACCGTCACTTCGTTGTATAATCAACAAACATACAAACTTATTTGCAGTTAACAATTGTTCTAAGTTATTTTTACATATACCGACCGACTAGATCAATATCGATTAGATAGCTGATATACAGCTTATATCACCTCATTCCGTAATCCACAGATTAAATTCCTCTATATTCTCATGCGCTATTGAACTTTAAATATCATTTTGATAAATTAATAAAAGTAGGCGTAATGAATGTTTATCAAAAACATAATATTATTGTTGTGTTCGGCAGAAATAGCTGTAATGTTTTAAGTTTTAGATTTGAAAGAAATAGACATTTGACTCCACGAAAATACAATTAAAACGAGACAATAATTAAGCAGACATACCAAAACTATACACTAAAAATTTAATCCCCAAGAATATAATTAAAACAAAGAAAAATGGAAAGCATAAAGATTTGTTTTTTTATTTTATTTATTTATTTTTACTTACAAAGGTACCTTACAGCTTATTATAATTAAGAAACTATTAATTATTTTGTAACAAAACAATACGCCAATAAAAAGCAATAACAAGACGATTGTGACAAAGTAGGTTTATATATTTATACAATACTAGCTCCGGTTTCACCCGCGTAAGTCCGATAAAAAGTTGCCTATATGTTGTTTCAGTTGTCCAGCTATTTACGTACTAAATTTCATTGCAATCGGTTGAGCAGTTTTTGCGTGAAAGAGTAGCAAACATACACATCCTCACAAATTTCCGCATTTATAATATTAGTAAGATGAAGAATAACAAATGAGAAAAATGCACAAAAAAGAAATCGACTCAAATTATTGTTTTACGATACAGACGTTTAAATAAAAAACCGATAGACAGGGAGACAGGTAAAAACTAATTTAATTATTTCTAACAAAAAAATCGATACGTGAAATAAAAACTTATTACCATCTTAATATATAAAAATCCAGTGTCATGATGTATGTTCACAATGAACTCTTCACCAACTCAACCGATTTTGATGAAATTTGTCATTTTATGTATAATCTGGTCCTACTTAAGATATAGGATAGTTTTTATTTCGATTAATTATCCCAATAATTTATAATGTTAATGTTAATTATTACTCAGCCACAACAACCCGTGGCCGGGTATGCTAGTTTTTTATAAAGCATTGGGCGGGCGGATCTCAGATGAAAAATGGAAGTCAAATTCAAAAATATTCAACGCATTTGGTTTTTATTCACAGACTTTTATGAATCAGGTCAAATACGCTTAATTTATTTTTTATTAAATTACCTTTTAGAATTTAATTGAAGGTTATGAATTATATTTAATTAAAATTGATAATGAAACCTTTTAGTTCGATGTATTTAATGTTAAAATATAAAATCTACACTAAAAATAATTTTCTACACAAAACATTACTGAGTTGTTTGCATACCGGACTAATATTTGTGACTAATACTTGATTTATGTAGAGCTGGTATTTTCTTTCATATAAAAATAAAAAAAAGGTACTATGTCTAAGTTTGTATATGTTGATATGAATTATATAATTCTTTGAGAAAATGTATTATCACATTAAAATATTTAACTTATTAAACATGCATTTATATTTAATTTGTAATACGTGAGTTTATTCAAGTCCAGCATCTTAATAAGATCATTTTCGAATACATCCACTTCAAATATTGTTTTTGCAACAATAAGTAGCCTTACGGCGATCATCGCGTTCCATTTGTCAATACATCAAAATTTATCTTGAACTCTTGAGCGGTTAAAAAGTTATAAATAGACAATTTTTACTTTCGAAAACATTATGTAAGTGAGATTATACCGAAATGTGTGATATATAAGAAGGTACATAAAATATTTTATATGAAATATTTTTGTCCATCCATACCTTCAGCTTTGATAGATTTCGAATTTTAGAAATTAATACTAGGACTTCATTCACTGTAAGACGAAAGAAGCCAAGGGCCAAAATTCTTCAATTGTCTATTCTGTTAATAAAATAAATAATTCATTATTACCATAAATAGCAGGGTTCCTACATACACACAAAATACATAATATGATTGATTATGTCATGATTCATCTTAAACACTATCATTTGTTTTATCACTTCATAGCGATAAAGTTCAAACCGCATGTACGTATGTATGTACGCACTGCACGTATCCGCTGTCCCGCAAAACAGTTTAACACCAATTTCAAACAATTTGATAAGACAAGGGTATATAAATCTTCTATATATGTGCAGATAGTCAATACCTTTTACAAATTAAAAAATAAAGAAAATTTCATATGTTAGACCAAGCTTGTGGTTCGTCTGATGGTATGTGATCTACCGCCCATGATTTGCAGAGGTAAGGTCTGCAAACGTGTGCTTAAAAGGTGTGAGAGCTCACGAACCTTATCATACGAAACTCGTAGATAGCATTCGCATGTTTCTATGTCACGATGATCATTTGGGGTACTGGTGCGAATGGGCCAATTCGGATTTGGTGCCCGAAACGTACTTGACTCCCATATACAAACAGAATCCTTTCAACAATTAATACCACGTATGATAACAAACACATTTCTATATTTTTTTATTACTTTTAATCAGAAGAAATCCTACTCCTACTAATATTATAAATGCGAAAGTTTGTAAGGATATGTGTGTGTTGCTCTTTCACGCAAAAACTGCTGAACCGATTGCAATTAAATTTGGTACGTAGATAGATGAATAACTGCAACAACATATAGGCAACTTTTTATCCCAATGTTCCTACGGGATACGGACTTATGCGGGTGAAACCACGAGGCGCAGCTAGTATTTTATACGTAAGTTTGACATCCGTACATATTATGGTTAACATGAAATCGTGTATTACATAAGTATATCACGTGTTAACACAGCCAATATCAGTAGATAACAGTGAGATATGAAGATATTCGGATCAGGATGGACCTTGAGCTAAATAGCACCAGCGAAACGATGAGTTATTGTACATTTCTGTGCAAATTGTGTTAGAGTTGTTATATTTTGATATCAAATTTACCGTAAATATTCTAGTTCTTGTTTGAATCAATACCATGTATGTTAGAGAGTTTTACATTTGAAATAACTTCAACTATCTGTATTTGGTTTGAAAAACATTTACTTTAGATGGGAGATTAATTTGGATCTTAAAGTTATCATAAACACTCAATTATTGCATATTTTCTTATAATACAACGAAATTATAGATACCTTAAAAGTAATACGGTAGTATTCTTACTAAATTTGTCTGAATTAAAGCAATACCTTCAGCTATACGTTTGTATTTTGGTTTAAATAAAAACTATAGTCGATAAGTTTCGTTTCGTCAATGCACCAAATTAATTGTACTAAATTAATTACGTATAATCGCGCGATCAAAATTATATCCCACACGTAAAGACTATCTTTGAATATAATGCCTAAATTTTAAAATAACAATATCATTGTGATCGTATAATCCATTAATAAAATGTACTTCCATAATCTAGATAATATCTTAAGAGCGTTCGCACTCGGCTCTTTGAGATATATTAATTGATTATTAGTCAGGGCTCTGACGTTTTTTGTTTGGCGTCATTGATTGTGGTGGGAACTTATTTTGTATTTTTTCCAAAGCTGGCAAAGACAGAACGAGCGTTAGTTTACAGAGGTTAAAATGGAATTATACTTTTCAGTCATATATCGAATTTATAGAAGCTTTAGAAAATGTGATTAACTGTGTTGCCGTGAAATAGAATTGACATTATATCAATATAACATTTGTTTTAGGATCAGGACAACTGAATTAAACCCTAGTTTGTAAATTTAGTGTTCTGTGTAATTATTTATATACCTAGTTTCGCTAACGTTCTAAAAAATTAGAAAAACTGATAAAAACGATGTAAATCTAATATTTATCATAGAAATAATAGAATCGTATAATAATCATAGTAATAAGTAAAAGATAATGTTCTAATATTTGAGTAAATCTATTATTTTTAAGTCTGCAACACATTTTCAGAGACCTATGGAGATTCCCATGGGCTTGAATCGGCTCCCCATCAAGCGATTCCCATGCTAGAACCAAAAAAATAATCGTTACACAAATTACCCGAAAACCTATAATATGTTATAGGTTTAATTTACATCAAATGATAACGACGTAAAGCAAATAAATGGTATAAATATTTAAATATACATTTCGAAACGAACGTATGCATAAATTAGTGTTTTCACTATCACACGTTTCATACATAAAAGAGAAAGTTCAAAAACTAATTATTACTTAATTAAAAAAACATAAATGAGAGATAATAAAATCATCATAAAAGGTAGGGTATTAGGTTTCTCAGGACAAATGTACTCAATCCACTATCGATAATAATTATTGGATTTCCTTTATAACACTGATAAGCATATCAATGATTTATAATTGTAATAACACACGTTTTCATGCCTCCGTAATCATAAGAACAGATGAGTTCATAAGCACTTCAATTACCTGAACATTAGTCATCGTATGGCAGTCTGTTTACGAATTATAAGTTAATAGGAAGTTAATTACAAATTTGAACCTTATGTATCTGTGATTTCCTAATCTTATATCGGCCACACACTTGCACGAATGCGCAACCCACAAGAATAGCAAGAATGCTACGGAAAGTAGGTACACTTCTATAACCAAACTTTGCGATGTGTTTATTACAATACTGGAAAATTCCGATATAAGAGACTATTATTTATACTTATAACTCCAGTCTGAAATGACAGAGCCATAACTTTCCCACTCTGGAATTATTACTGCTTTAAGACGTCATGGTAATCCTTTTGAATACTAACTAGTCTAAATATAAAATTTATTGCACGTGAGTTACAATTGTAAACAAAAACACAATCTCTCCCAGAGTTTAACAAAATACATATTATATACTAAACGTTTGTATAAGTGTGAAGTATTGTCAGAAATAAGTCCATGTGAATTTATTTAATTTTAACAATTTATAGGTTATACAAAACCCTTCGTAAAATGCGGCAAGGCGGGCTACGTACTACCCGGCTCTTTCAAGAAGCAAGCGGAGGCGATTTACAACGTGCAAGTTCGCCCTGATGATATTTGGGTCATCACCTATCCTAGATCAGGTAATATTTTTCAATAAATATTTAAAAATGAAAAACAATATACATATAAAGCTTTTCATCCGCGGCTTCCCCCTCGTAGTCTAAAAAAACGAACAGATCAGAAGTTATTCCAGCATAGTTTCCGTTCCCGTCAGATTGTCAGTATAAAAACTTTTCCTAGTCCTTTTTTCGGGTCTCAAACTATCTCTGTACTAAAATTCATCCTGATCCTCAATAACCAACAACATCCTAATTTTATAGACTTGCCCTACAATCGTCACTCAAACGGACATGTGTCCTTTGCGAACCGAAGTTGCCTGTGTGGGGTGTGGGTGATAAGGGTCTTAATCTTCACTATATCACTACTACAAAGCCCCAATTATAAATTCAGTTGATCTGATGATGTTTCCCTACAACTTTATCTCATGCCAAAACCTTGGAACTTTCTAAACCTTTGTCTAGTTCTTAA
>NC_052116.1:8878231-8946626 GCF_012273895.1 Zerene cesonia | reverse complement strand
TTAATTTGTAATTGTCATGTATTTAATGTGTTCTTTTAATAAACTTTTTATCTATCTATCTATCTATCTATCTAAAGTATAGAACTTCCTCCATTTACTATGTACCCACTATCGCTATGAGCATACCAAATACTATTTTGCTGGTATTCGATAAGCGATATCTCTACATTATCACCTATATTGTTACTACAGTTTTCGTGTCATGGTTCGCTATCAGGTTGTTATGGAAATATTCCGTACGTGGTATTTTGTTTCCAGCTTATTTTGCGGTAGTCGAGTTTTTCAGCACTGATTTTTCTATCACGAAGTATCCATATATCAAATAGATACCTATTACATTAGTTATGTACAATGATGTGTATTATTTGGAAGTTTATTTGCAAATATATTTTGGGATATGGGACCAAATGATGACAACTTTGAAACCACCAAACCCAAAAATAATCAAATTAATCCAAACCCCCGGGGTTATCCGGTAACAAAGACAAAAAAATCCATTCGAATGAATAAAATATGTACGGACTGAACTATGTGCTTAGTTAAGAGTCACGGTGACTAGGTATTGTTTTATTATCAACTTAATACTTCCAGTCAGTTACGTCGAGTCACAATGCATTAATATTTCGTTTAAGCGATATTTATCGCAGGAAATTTTTGCATTTTAAATACATTTTTTTTTAATAAAACAAAATGACACACCTGTTTTTTACAAAAATGTGTTTCAGATTTTGATAGATGGATTTTTTTTTGTCGGTAGATATATATTAATAACTGTCTATGGGAGTCAATAATAACAATAAATTTCAAAGCACAGTTAACCTAGTAGAAGATATAAAAGCTTATAATAATGTAAAACATGTTATATCTATACTATTATATAGATTTTAAGAAACTGGGTTAGCTCTAATAGCTCAAATTATCGTAATATTAATGTATGCTATTGTAAAGAAACATAAATAATATTAAAAATAACTTGGATTTCAGGTACAACATGGACACAAGAAATGGTTTGGTTACTGGAAAATGATATGGACTTTGATTCGGCGAAGAGATCGCCTTTGTTCGAGAGATTTCCCATGTTAGAGTAAGTTATACTTTGAAATGTATTATGTTCACAGCTTTATTTTCGTCAGACAATGCAATATTCTTTTCTTTAGACTTACCGATACCACAAGGACAGTGAATTGTTACTGCTTGATATCCCTATATCATAAACTGTAGACTTTATTAAGGTGTACAATACAAAACAATGTTATTACATATATTATTTTGTTCCATTTTTCGTAGTTACGATACGCACCAAACTTTTAAATATGCAGATTATCCCTGAACGTAATTGATAATTAAGGTAAATCTTAGGTAATCCTGCAGGATTACCTATGTTTTCGAGCTCTCAATTCCTGAACAAATGGCTTTATGATATATCGTTATTAATTAAATAGGTCACAAAAAATTAAAGATGAATGAATAATAAATAGTAAATAGGTACCCATTTTTTCTCTTTTTTTACTGACTCATACACGAAAAGCGTTCTAGTTGAAATAACTTTAATTTTGATAATTTGGAATTGATTGACCCTTACATTAATTTACTATTGTTTTAAAACCTTCGTCTTTCTTAAACACTCCAATTTATTTTCAACAGATTGACGACCCAAATCCCTGAAGTGGCATTTGAGCTGATAAAAATAAACTTCATGAACCTAGCTCACTTCCAGGGGCTGAACCAAGCGGTCAAGTGCCCAAGTTGGAAGTCTTTAGAAGATGCTCCGTCCCCACGATTAATTAAAACCCACCTCCCTCTTTCACTACTACCCCCAAATTTGTTAAATACAGCCAAAGTGATATATGTGGCTAGAGACCCCAGGGACTGTATGGTCTCGGTCTATTACCTATACAAGATGGTAACTAGGAGCTTGATGAGGGGGACGTTTGCGCAGTTCTGGGAGGCGTTTAGGCGCGATTTGTGTGAGTTCCTTGAGTTTTTCATAGTGTTTGTGTTGTTTTGAAGTCTAGATCTAAAATTTTTAGAGCTAAAGTGATATATGTAGCTAGCGATCCAAATCTATATTTATAACTTCATCCACAGTGCCATGGATGCCGATAGTGTCTCACGCGAACGAGGCGTGGGAACAACGTGGCCATCCGAATCTTCACTTTATGTTCTATGAGGACATGTTGAAGGTATTTTGATTCATCATCATCGCTTTCACCATCACCACCCATTATAATATTATGTTTATATGTGGAAGTCTAGCACGCTTCCTCACGAATTGGGCCAACTAACACCAGAGAAGTACCACACCCCTACAGAATACCGGCATGAAATAGTAGCATGGGGAGTCGGAGCCCGTTTTGTTTTCCTCACCCTTCCTAGTCCATTCCTTCTTTCCAGTTGTCAATCCTTTCCATATCCTTAAGCCCTTAGAAGCGGGCGTTCATACCTCTGCGAATGTTAATGGGCGGTGGTGATCGCTAACCATCAGAGGAACCACCAGCTCAGTTGCTCGCTGTGACATAAAAAGATCACCGTCACAATCATCATCATCATCATAATTATCATCAGCCTAGAAGCAAAAGTTTTTTTGGTCACCAATAACAATTACTTTCTTTAGCATATTTCACATAATTATATTACGTTTTCTTTCAAGGATCTACCAAAAATGATACGTGGTGTGAGCGCGTTCCTCAATCGCGATTATACAGACGAACAGATAAACAAACTCGCGGAACACCTGACGTTCAGTAATCTGAAGAAGAACAAGAACGTGAATAACACAGCCGGCGACAGCGAAGTGCAGTTCATACGGAAAGGTGTGTTTTCATACTATTTGATCTAATACTATTCGATGTGATATTTATAATCCCTACTTCCTACTAAAATAATGAAAAAATTTCCCTGAGAATGGAAGTCTGTCTGACTCTTCTTCAAACACTCAGTGATTCCTCTTAAAATTTGCAAAGAATAAAAAAAATCATCACCATCATCATCAGTCCATATATGTTCCCACTGCTGAGACAAAGAATAGGCTAGATACGGCATACATAGTGGCTATCTGCATGCCAAATTTTCAGCTCAATCGGTCCAGTAGTTTGGACTGTGTTAAGATTTGTTTCCTGAATCATGAAATAAATGTATATTTATCATTTAATGATTTAATGATGTATATTTATAATTTACAATTCTACTTCTGGTTTTTGGCATATGCCAAGCACAATGCAGTAATTGATGCACAAGCGATATTCTTAAATGATCTATTGATTGATTTGGTCGGAGAAAGAAAATGATTACGTAGATTCCATTTTTTTATATCCTTTTCAATAACCAAAGTTGAACGAACATTCTTAATGTCAACGAAATCTTTAACGATATTTGTATAACTGACATGGAGATATATTACATATTACTTCTAATTATATTCATCTATTTTTCATTGCTTTTAGACTATGTTTTTAAAACTTCCCCATATATATATATATATATATATATATATATATATATATATATATATGCACTATATAAGTATGCGCCAACACCGTTCTGCTTTAAATATACTTCTATATAACATATTTATCATAACAAGCCCAAATTCGTCTGCGTACTTCATGAACCAAATGCCCGAACAAAGTTCTGTTTCAAATATAGCGTTAATAATCCCATCCTACTAAGACTCGTAATGCCAAAGTTTGTAAGGATGTGTGTGTGTTTGGTGCTCTTTCACGCAAAAACTACTGTACCGATTGCAATCAAATTTGGTACGTAGACAGTCGGACAACTGGAATAACACATAGGCAACTTTTTAACCCGATATTCCTACGGGACTTAGGCGTGTGAAACCGCGGGGCGCAGCTAGTACACTCTAATTTGCCTATGTTCTCCATGGGCCAAATGCTTAATTTCACGTTTTTCGTTATCTAGAAATATCTAACAATACCTTCAGTCAATAGCAATTGAAAGCCAGCGTGTATTCTGAGCATAAATTTAGCGAGATGCAATTTTTCATCCGCCATGACAGCGCTCTCACTATTTCTAATTTCACTTGCCTCTATAGTGTCGACACGTACCGTATTCTTTGTGAATATAAATATCCGCCGTTTTTGAAAAATTTATGGGGAAATTGTAATTTTTCCTTTGAGAGTAGCAAATATCTTCTGAATCCAGGTTATAATTGGACTAAGGTTTATGATTAGACGGTTTAAATTATTCATCTACAATGTTCTGTAGTTTTTTAGACCGTTATAACCATAGATTATACACTTATATACTGTTATAACATGCTATTTGAAAGTTTAAATACTTCGACATATTTATTCAAATTTTCTGCTAAAACAGACAGCCATATTCGTCGAATAATATTAGAAGGAAATAATTACAAAAAGCGATTTTATTATTGCTCAGTGGTAAATGTGATTTATTATCATATCCCTGAATTTTAACGGTTCAAACTGAAATGGCTGTTTAATTTTGAGTTTGATGAAATTATATTTTTAAGCATAGGAGGCCTGTGTCCCAGCAGTGGGAACATATATGGGCTGATGATGATGATATCTTTAAAGATTTCAATAACATAGTTATAATATTTTGATCGACGTTCCTAAAAACTGAAATTCCCAATTTATCTGCATTCCATCAACCAATACACGTGATTATTTTATGTTTGTTAGCAAATTCTTTTTATCTGGTCCCATTTTAGAATATCGAGTGGTGAAATTTATTAATATTTATCTTAATAATAGGAGAGGCAGGCGGCTGGCGGACGCATTTCGACGCGAAAATGGAATTACAAGCAGAAGAATATCTTAACGACAGGTTAAGAGGTCTCACGCTTAGGTACCCTACTTTCGAACACGACGAAGAGTGGTCTAGACTGTAAGTTAAGCTTAGGTTATTAGGTATTAGCTTAGTGATTAGACTAAATAGACTGTATTAGTAATTTATTTTAGTACGAATGTAGTTAAATGCGCTATTGAAATAACAAAATATCGACTTGTTAATATTTTACTGTAATTTTCTTATAATTAACATATTTTTTTACAATTAACATTTTCTTTGGCATTAATAAAAATAAGAAGCAAAAATGCTCCTTTGGGAACATTTGCGAAGTATTCTATCGACACAGTCAAATTCTACTTATATGTGTTTAAAGTATTTTTATATTAATAAATTCTAGGCCTGAATAAACACACCATGTCACAGAACCCACTAAATACATAAACAATCGTCATGCCATTACGAGATAGAAAGAAAACACATCTATTTTAAGCAATGTTTTTTCTATCTTCATAATCTTGGTTAACATTCATGCAGTCACGTGCGAAGTTATATCATAAGTAGTTGAATTCATATTATTTCTTGAACCATTTTAATGTTTTGCGATTTCAATAGTACATTTTATAATTTATTTAAATTTATTAGATAGTAATGTACGATCATAATATATCTTTTGAGTATTTTTCTACTTTGATGAATAAGTAAAAAAATACTCAACTTTTTTTGAATACTGCATAATATATTTTAATATGAATGCTTAGTTAAATGAGAGTCTTTTTTGCAATTTTGATAAATATGCTCTCTGCTTTAAATATAATTAAAATGTTAAAAAATAATAGAGATGCGCGTAAAGTATTTAGAATAATTGTAATTTATTTTGTTGTTTTTACATTAATTATATAGAATTTCCTCAGTTCCTTTAACACCTTTATAAGACTGATCTTTTAGTTTTGAGCTGGTTGGAAATATTTTTATTTTTATTTTCTGTTTCTTTATTTAGTAACGATTCGATTTCTATGCAGTATGTGTTATTTCAATTTTTATTTAACCGAAATTGATTTTATTTTTAATAATAACATTAAGATTCTATTGTCCGCAAGGAAATGAACAGTTTACAATATAGAAATGTGTTATATAGTATTATGTTATGTAATTTGAAAATTCATTAAGTTTTATTGAATATTGCATTTATTAACATTTAGAAGCCTGAAACACTACAGGACATAGGAGTACTTATATTTTCTCACAGTCATATTCCTCATTACTCTTATATTAGGCTATGTTTTCTTTAGTTTATTCGAATAAAAAATTAAAAAAGAAACAATCTTAAAGAAATAATAAAAAAAAACTTTTGAACAATATTCTGTTTACGTGAACTAAAAAATTATATGAGGATATTATATTCATCAAAATTAATCATTTTATAATTTCTACAATTTTAAATTTCGTAATCCAGTATTATAAATTTGACGTTTTCTACAGATCGATTCATATGAAAGATTTATCAATAAGAAAATAACAGATAAACAAAGTTACTGTCGCATTTATTAAATACGAATATATTTTAGTTTCATATCAAGTTTTTATTATTAAGGACTTGTATCACATGTCATGAAAATCTATCCTATCTAATCCGTTAAACCATTGGCGGAAAGTCTATATATAATAAAGTTTATAAGATAATAATTTATTATACGCATTATTTAAGATATTTGTGAATAATTGTTACGTTTTTAATATTAAATGATAGAAGACTTGTACATTTATTTATTTTTTTATCATACTATACACCTTTCATATAACCTCTTTTGGGTTCTGTACCCAAAGGGTAAAACCAGATCCTATTACAAAGACTTCGCTGTTCGTCTGTCTGTCTATTGCGACCTTAGTATTAGGGGTACGATTCGCATTTGGCCGATTTTTATTATACAATCGATTTTCTTTAGCAAGCAACAATGTCCATATACATTATATTATACTATTTAAACTATGAGTTTACACTGAATCCATAAGGCTTAAGGCTCAAAGGTAAGGCTATAGACATAACGCTCTATTCTAATGCTCAAACATTTATAAAAACAAAATCGCTAGCAAATAATCAGATACGTTTGTAAAATGTTGCGCCCATCACGCCAAAACAAGTCTTCAAGTTTTGATAAACGACTGGCACATCTGTGTCTAACAAACGATGCAGTAATGATTATCGAGCGATGGCCTGAACATTTCAGACGTAAATCTCGCGTAATAAATGATTATTTATCATCTAAAATCTTCAGGGATACGCTTTATTAATACCACTACACGTCAGAGCCGGGTGTTAAGAGAGTGTGGGCGGTATTGTAATGAGACACTTGGGGCTCTCAAGCCAGTAGAAACATACAGAAATGAATCGTTATATTGTGTTTTTCTAAGCGTATAACTCGAGAATGTTCCACAAATTCGGCAATATTTCGTTTCGTTTTATTAAAGCATTGGAATATGAGGTTTCATAAGGTCTATTTTATTTATTTATTCAAAGGTATTTTATGACATTCTCATATTTATCTATGTATGGATAACACATAAATATAATAATCTTTAATAAAAACTAAACCACCTTCAAACTGTCAGTATTAGACCAAAAATTTTTATAGGAGCATCTATATCTTTTATGTAAACCTATATCTTTTATTTTAAACACATAGCAAAAGTTCTTTTTAGCATAATTGTGAAGAAAAATTATTTGGGGCCTCGCATAGGACGAGTTCGGTCTCGTCTCACGGATGCTATAAATCAAAACTTGTAATAATCTCGACTATAAATCTGCTATGTAAGGATGCTACATCTCTATGCTTACATAATGAATTGTATAATATATTTTGTAGTTATTTAATTAAGTGACACATTCGTCGCAATTGGAAATTATTAATTAAAGCAATAATAGAATGAATACCCGGAGTACGGAATGTATTTTGAACATTATTTTTGTAATATTTGGAATATTTTATGGTGAAAGTGGTATTTGAAATCTATATAATATATTAAAACAAAACCATTTCTGTATATTAAATAAAGATCAATTGTCGTCCAATTTGGAGGTTTCATATAGATCAGTGGTTTGTATTTTTGTTAGTTTGTGCGTTTATATGGGCGTTTGTTTAATAATATATAATATATTGCTGCACTGATTTTCAGAGGAGACTCGAGACTCGAGACTGCACAGATGTAATGATTCAGTAATAAATATTAAATCGAGAATATACTATGTGAATAGAAATGACATAAATGTGTGTATTTATACGATACATAGATAAATAAGTAAGCTATTATTTGATTCGAATTTGCAAAGATACAGAGTGTGACTCTAAGATATTGTAAGAGTTCCGAACAGTACCAATGACGCAAACACGTGGCGACAGGTCGCAATCCTATAGGTAATTGCTTCTGATGCTGGAGCAATACAAACCTGAAAAGTTTTTTAAAACATTGCACTGAGGAAAGATTTCGTAAAGGGGGAGGCAAATTATTCCAGCTCTTTGAAGCATATATAGCCTCCAGGCTATATAACAGGCGAATCCGGGGCGGACCGCTAGTAAAATATAACCATTAGAATCTCTTAATGTTACTCCAAATGTTTGCATTAATCTTATCAAATGTCTTGTCGGTTTAGCTTACAGACGACCGCATTTGGGACGTATGTTAAATGTAACGAATCCCTACTAATATTATAAATGCGAAACTATATCTATCTAATATATAAAATTCTCATGTCACAGTTTTCGTTGCCATACTCCTCCGAAACGGCTTGACCGATTATGATGAAATTTTTTGTGCTTATCCGGTATCTATGAGAATCGGCCAACATCTATTTTTCATTCCCCTAAATGATCAGAGTTAGGCAGAACAGCGTTTGCCGGGTGCAGCTAGTTATATATACAGTAGAAGAGACGGACATATCCGTCTCTTCTTGACGCCAAACCGCTAAACCAATTTGTCAAAAAAATAAACTTGTTGCTATTGCAACTTCTTAACGCATAGTGTAACTATATATTTTAGAAAATTGTATCTGATATTTCCTACAATTTTGAATCCCATTTATATACAAGGATAACAACCGATTTTACAATAATTTTATATTTTATTAGGGATATCTAGGAAAATTTATAGCCCCACTAGTTAATATAATTTGCAAGCACGATGCTATATTAGTATGAACATATTACCGTAATTATGATATAAATTAGGTATATTGCAAAATACTGGGCAATAATGGCATCATTAATAACTTATCGCGCCCATTAAGTACTAACATAACATACATTTATTCAAAAATAAATCGCCTATCACAAATATGAAGGCAAATTTATCAATCGGCAAATTTGCTAAAACACGTTGTGTAAAATTGAAATTTATGAGACAAAAGCCCGTATTCCCACATTCCCTTTGTGGCAGGTAAGTTAAAAGCTAACAATGGTTACTTTTGTTTCGTATTATTACGAAATCCATCGGCCCGTTAATTATTACATTAATCAAGCGGTAAACGATGGCAGAGTCTAAACTGGCTGTAGGGTTCCGCTTGCATCTAATTTAATTTGGTTGAGTGTACGAAAGTAATATAAAAAAACGTTTTGCTACTTTTGACGTGACAACGTCTTAAATTAGGTTGCGGCTCGGAGTCACTCATGAAAAAGTGTAACGCCCGGTAACGTTACGATGAGTCACCGAACTATGATCGGTCCGCCGCGCGCGCAGCACTAGAGAATTAGGCGCATTGAATCGGCGCGTGCTTGTGTCTCTGTCTCTGTCTTTTTAGTAAACAAAATATATTTTCTATAGTTAAAATTTGTGCAATTCTTATTTTCATTCAATTCCTTGTTCCTATTGTGTAATTTAATAATATTCATATCAATAAATATTCTATCGAGAAAAAGACGTTTTCACGTAAAATCTTCCCCCGTAAAACCGACTTTACAGGCAACCATTTTTTTATTCGAAGATATTTTGGTATACTTATAATGGACAGATTGCTTGGAAGAATTCGCTTAGCCGCCTTTTTGGCTATATATCATCCATATCATGTTGTCTGTTCTCTTAGGTATTTATAATTGGTACTGAACAAATATAATTATTAAAGTTCCAGACGAGTTAGATCCCTATATGTTAATTATCACAATTCAATCAATTAAATAGAGACTAATATAATATAGGTAGAATTTCCTCCAGTTTAAATTGAAAGAAAGATTTCATTATAGTTTTATTGCAACATTTTGAACATATTATATAGTAGATAACAACGCAAATGTAGAAGAAGAAGAGAATAGGCTATAATCAGCATTTATGGGTAATAACATACTTTTGCGACACCAGAAAATAAAGTACGTGATACATTTTATTTTGTTCCAGACAAGCTTAGTAAAGACTTAGAATCATTCGATCAACAGAACATTAAGTGTTGCTACATATTTTTCTATTTCAGGTTCGCTAAACCGAAACTTAGAATCATTCGGTCAACAACTCATGTATTTTCATTTAAAATATACGCCACGTACACAAGGCCCAAAGCGGAACAGACCAGCCACCCTGCTATCCATAATGGCTGACTAGGAGCCAGTTCATTGTTAAAACACAAAGAAGGCATAATTAAGATAAAACCTACACAATTGTACTTAACGCATACCGCGAGATCGCTTGCCCATTATGGTTGGTTTTATTTAATGAGATTATATCACGTAGTTCGCAGTGGGTCAAATGATTAAGCGTTAATTTTCTTTTCTTTTAAAATTATTACGATCAATCTTAATGGATTCATATTAGGGTTTTGTTTAGGACAGGTGTTGCGAGAGATTTTCACATTTCATCTAAATATATTTAACTCAAATGTGAATGATTGATATAGTGATCTATAAACGCACAGCCTAAACCACTGGATGGATCGGGCTGAAATTTGCAGATAGATGTAGATAACATCCGCTAAGAGAGGATTTTGATAAATTCTACCTCCAAGGATAAAATAGGGGATGAAAGTTTGTACAATGATTATTAACACCGCGCGGGCAAAGCTGCGGGCAACAGATAGTTTAAGTTTTGCTTTTGTGTGTATTCTTATTCGATAATTGCTTTTAAGCTGAATTTATTTGCATTAGAGTTATAAATAATATATTTGAGATGAGATGACATATTTAAATATTAACTTTATCGTAAATAAAATTATAGACATAAAGTGGGTACAACAAGTACTTGTTTTGATAGAAGTTTAATTTATTTTATTAATAAGAAACATATCGAATACTCTCTCTGTCAATGTACATTGAATCATATCACCCTCTTTTAAGATTTATTTACTCTTGATCCAAGTAAAAAAACAATTGACTTAAAGAAAAAGGCTCGAACAGATCAAATGAAAGGAAAAGAAACTGTCTCTTTATACGCTATCTTCTTATTTTTTAAACTGTCATTAAAATACTATTCTATATAATTTAGTTTAGGCATGAAAAAGAGATAGACAGACATAGCTTGTTTAAATCCTTATGATGTTCAAAAAAATATTGGATACTGCGGTGTTTTTCTCTCCAAAGAACCTTAATTGTGCCTTAAAATAACGCTTAGAAACGTATTTGGCGATTCAATGTTTATAATTAAAAATCGCATTGATTAATGCGGTATTTCTGATGTCAAAGATTTCAATTTCTATGAAATTTCAAACGAGATCGCTCCATTTTATTATTTTAACCAGACGTGCCACAAATTTTAAGAGACGCACGTGTTCATATCTATTACTTGCGGACATAGAATCTTGGAAGTTAACCGTTTTTGATTTTCTATTTCGACGTGACTCTTCGGTATATAGCTGTTAAAGTATTTTATAGTGTATCAAATCATTAACAGATGTCGCTCTAAGTCGTCTAAAACTTTATTGTGGGAGTCGAGCACGCTTCGGCACGAATTGGGCCAGCTCGCACCGGGGAAGTACCACACCCCCACAGAAAACCGGCGTGAAATAGTTTCATGCCACTGTGTTTCGTACGGTGAGTGGGGGAGCCGGAGGCCTATTTCCTTTTCCTCACCCGTCCCAGTCCTTTCCTTTTTTCTTGTCATGAATCCGTTCCTTTTCCCTTACCCACTAAAAGCGGGCAGCGCATTCGCAGGGACACTACCTTTGCAAATGTTCATGGGCGGTGGTGATCGTTTACCATCAGGCGAACCACCAGCATAATTATGCAAGTTGATGTTATTCATGATGTTATTGCTTATTGCTAAACCTTATTCAGTGGGATTTTTGTGATTTATATTTTAGTGGCTTATTAATAGATTTTTCATACTAGATGGTCCACGAAATTTCGTGTTATCTGTTATCATTTGTTAACAAGAGGAATATTTATATTGATGTAATGCAACGGCACAGTGATATGTGTTTTTTTGCAAATTATGTTGCATGCATTTTAGAGTAGTGGTGGTTAAAAAGCGAAACGTCGCGGGTTCGAAACTGGACGAGCGTGCAAGAAATAATTTAAAATTGTTTCTAATTGTTTCTAAATAAAATTGTTTCTACTCGAAACCATGTACTCCAGTATATGAAAACGTTTTCGTAAAATAAAATACCTACTCGCTATTAAACCACGTCACTTCAAATACCAGTGGAGCAGTACAATAGTGGCCTTGACTCCAAAAATATACTAATTTCAATAAATATGTTGAATTTGTTCAGCGATACCGGTTATCAGTTCGCAGCGTAGTTTTTGCTATTTGAGATGATTTTATTGTAATGTAGAATAAGAACCATTGTGTCTAGGTCTGTTAACAATAACTATGGAACTGGTGAACATCCCTATTATTTTTACGAAAGTAACTCTGTCTGTCTGTTCACGTCTAAGCCACTGAACCGATTTGGATGATATTTTGTGCAATAGTTAAAAACCGGGAAAAAGGATAAAGGATATATTTTATCACAGAAATCCCAAGGAAACGCCGACTACACGGGCGAAGCCGCATGCGTAAAGCTAGTATTTTACGAAGGTTTTTTCAAAAAATTTTGATAAAAAAGGTGTTATGATTTCCAGTTTATCTTATTCTCATTTTTTAAAATATTCCTGTTACTTTAACAGCATAGATAAACATGAAATATATTTAAATTGAATAAATCCATAATTAGATCCATGCCTCCAGTAAGATATTACCTAGAGATTGCTTTGTAAATCTAGACCTCATTTCCAGGTGATTTCAACTTTCTGATTATATAATAAACCTCAGGAAATTACAGTACAAGGTAAAGTATCTTGCACAGGCTCTATAAATGCACTCGAGGATTCTGTTTCTTAAGATTCTGTTATAACATGCTTGTGTTTTTCAAAGAGTTATAATGAATTTAGTTATTCAAATTCAATAAGATTATGATATTTTTATAGATTGGACATTAACAGCTTTGTAGCGTAGTTCCACACGGTATAATAAATTTACAGAGGATACCCTATGTTCTTTAATTAATACATAAGATTTCTGAAAATTTCATACTTAGCGTGGTATATAAGACATGTTAAGAATGTTCTGAATATATAATGATCGCGGTTATATAAATGAACAAGTGACATTTCATCCGTACTAAAATTATAAATGCGAAAGAAAAACGATTTTGATGAATTTTGGTATGAAGATAGAACTGAACTTAGGAAAGGACATGGGATACTTTTTATCACGAAAAAAAGGGTTGAAGGGCTTGAAATAGGGGATGAAATATTTTATGGAAGTTCCTAATTGTCAAACATAAAATCATGTAAGATTCTTTCACACTTACACCATAAAATTGGTTAATTTTAACAAACAGACTTTGGGAAACACCATAGGCTTATGCGATATAACCGAATGCCCCCGGGCGAAGCCGCGGGCGGAAAGCTAGTAATGTATATAGGTGTGTTCGACCTACGGAGTTATCAATTAGGCTCGTAACACTACTTACTGCAACAATAAGATCATCTCTGTGGGATTGATAAGAGATAAAAATAATAACTATACTCGATTGTAATCCTACTATCCAACTAATATTATAAATGCGAAAGTTTGTAAGGATGGTGTGTTTGTTGCAATTTCACGCAAAAACTACTGAACCGATTGCAATGAAATTTGGTACGTAGATAGCTGAACAAATGGAATAACTTATAGGCAACTTTTTATCCCGATATTCTTACGGGATATGGACTTACGCGTGTGAAACCGCGGGGCGCAGCTAGTAAATAATAATTCTGGTGAAGGCAAATGCGCAGACGTGTATTTCTCGATGACCACACCCACTTATTATACTACGAATTGAAACAAATAGTAAGGTCAAGATTAAAGAGTTTATTTTAGTTTTAGTTGTCATATAATCGTGTGTATATTTAAAAAATCCCACGTGTTCAAAAACGCCCGCCATTAAAAATATACACACATTGATATTGGAAGGAATTACTAGTAATTGATATGTTGATAAATATATTTACTCGACATAATCCATCCTAATTGAAACATATGTTAAGAAGTTAATTAAATTGTATTGTCAATAATTTTCATTTTGTTGAATAATGGTTCAGTAATCTGTCCAAAACGTGGGTGTGGCGACCAAACTAACCTCAAACATACCTGTTATCTAATTAACATTGAAATGAAATCGAAAATGATAATTCGCGTCATTTGAATTTGGAATAATAACAAGAATCGCGCCATTCTGACATTTTATTCAGTCTCAGTGCGTACGCGCCGCGGCCGGTTGTGTTATTAATAAATTCAAAATGGCGGCCCGCGTCAGCCGGTGTTTCTTAACAACAAGCAGGTCGTACAGCTCGAAAAGTGACAAAAATGTGGCTTTCCTTGGCCTTGGGAACATGGGGGGATTTATGGCGGCAAATCTCGTGAAAAAGGTACTGTGTGTATGCTTAATTACATACCTAAATACCTACGTAAATACTACATGTGAATTTAAAATTGTGGCCTCAGTAACCTCGATAAATAATATATATTCTATTCCTATTACATTATGTGCTTATATGATTTAATACTAAAAAAATGAAGCTAAAAAAACTGTACAAAGTGATCCATGTACTTATGTGAATATATTACTTTTGACCACTTATTAATAAATGTCTATCCGGCACCTAATCTTGCTCAGCTTCTGTCAGATTATATGATATGTGAAGTCAGGTAGGTATGTGATGGTGCATAAGTACCACAGTGTCTTAAATGGCTTTATGGTATTATTACATTTCTAATTCCCTTATAATTTTTTCTCTTAAGACAAGAAGCTGATAAGACATCTAGGCCCTACTAAAACGAGATATACATTTTTAGTCTATAGAAAATAGTTATCTAATATCTTGATATGAATACTACATACTCCATTATGAATTACGATGGATAGAAACTAGTACGGTAAACTACTGTATTCTAAGCTTTAAAGTCTCGGGAATATTTGATATGGTTTTGGAAAAATAACAAATAGTTTTGTAAGAGAAAAAAAAATCTCTAAGACAGGACAAAGCTAAAATGTTTTTACAAAATGTACCTTAAATAGACATTGGATTGTAAAAAGCGTAAACCTTTTACTAACTATGGCTTAGGAGGATCATTTTCTTGCAGTACCTGTTCTGTTTGGCTGTATGTCAGTCCACTTTGTCGTAACTTATTCATTTCTGGTTAATGTGCACTTAGCATTGAAGAACTGTTGTGTGATAAAAACGAATAGCAGATGCTTTTTACGAAATTGCCATTATAAGCTGACATGCATGTGGACATGGAAAGCTTTGGTCTGAGGGGAGAAAGTAGATAACATGGAGTAAACAGTCATTGGAACAGATGTGAAATATTTTTGTACCAACATTCAGGCTGTTTTTTGGTTACAAACAGAAAAATATCCTCACAAGTACTTTGTTATTACCGATATTATTAGATAAGTATTAAGTTTATAATTAAGCTGGTTATATCATACTAGCTGCACCGCGCGGTTTCACCCGCGTAAGTCCGTATCCCGTAGGAATATCGGGATAAAGTTGCCTATATGTTAATCGAGTTGTCCAGCTGTCTACGTACCAAATTTCATTGTAATCGGTCCAGTAGTTTTTGCGTGAAAGAGCAACAAACACACACACACATCCTTACAAACTTTCGCATTTATAATATTAGTAGGATTAAGAGTCGAATCGGAGAAATTTCATAACCATAAATGACATACTATTGTCCATTTCCATGGCCCAATTTCTATCTAAATCATTATAAAACGAGCGACACTTCATTATTTACATTAATTTAACCTCATTTGACATGCAAAATTAAAATTCAATGTCAAACGAACCACGTGTTCAAAAACATCTTATATAATCACAAGCTGATACAACAAATTTTTGTCTGCCAGGACACTCTTCTTAATTAGGCTTAAAATGAATAATAGCAAACGACTAACGATTTATTTTCAGGCCTGGGTAGGTCGCAAATGATGAAAATATACGCAAAAAAACATAAAAATCGGTCAAGCTCTATCACAGTTATTTGGTTAAAATATCTTTACACGGAAACGATTCAAATATTATTATATATTCTTCATAATTCTTTTCTACAAAATCCACAAAGGTCCCTGGGGCGGGACTACTCAAATTCTAAAATGGAACAATTCCCTATCAAACACAAAAAAATCACGTCAATCGGATGAATACCCACAGAGCTATCGAGTCACAAAGCCGAAAACAAAAAATTCAAATTTAGAACTTCCTTAATTTTTGGAAAGTCGCTTGAAAACTTACATTGTAATTACATAATAACATATATGTGGCAGTTTGTTGCTAGGCCAAAATTAGGACAAATAAAGGTGGAACAATGCGTATTTCTTATCTGTTAGTATTAACATTACGTAATAAAAAACTTGAGATAACACATTTAATTATATTTGCTTATGTAAAAACCTAATTTGTTTTCTAAACAAATATAATTTTGTGATATTTTTGAATACATAAAAGTACGCTTAGTTTTTAATGTCTTAGATACAATGAATCGTAGTATGGGTATATACGAGTATATGTTTGTTTGTTTGACTGTTACGAACGTGTTTGTTAAAATTGATTACAAAAACAATTCCAATTAATTATCACAAAATTCTAATTATTATTAACGATGACGGAAATAGTTGTTAGCAGAGCACAGTTAACAACATAGGTACTATTCGTATCAAGCTTCTTATTGTATGAATGAAGTAATGAATATTTTAAATAAAAATAATATAAAAACACGTTTTAATGATAGAGTCAATCAAATTTTCTTACTTAGCCTTATACAGAGTTTACGTAGAGATTGTTTAATCCTCGCGATCCTAATCAGAATTATTAGATAAAATCATGAAATAATTGCATTGTCACCGACCTTACAAATGCGATAGTAATTCTGCCTGCCTGAAGATCTGTTATAACATTATTTAAAAGACAGTTGAAGCTCCGAGATAGGGTAAAGGATAGCTTTTATCCCCGAAATTCTAGGAAAGCGGGAACTAACTGTCTATTTTTACCTTCCTCACACGGGCGAAGCCGCGGCCGGGATAGCTACTTTATCATCATTTATTTCTCAAATAATAAAATCTAAAATAAAACGACCAGCGTACTCACGTTCCATTTTAATAAACAAAGACTTAATTCATAATGAAATCAGATCTTGTGGGAGTTGAAAATGTTTAAAGGGCGCAGCTCATAAAATACATTGAATTAAAAATAAAAAACCAAGAAGCTAATTTAACGCTGCTTTCACGGATATTTAAAATTAAAATCTTTTCAATTTATGCAAAGATTATGTTAAATAATGCAGATGGTGCTTTTTGCGTTACATCAAGGTTAGTTAAAGGTTCGCTTTACGAAGATATTGTAATGCATCTGGCGGAACATGGTGATACTGGCGTTCATGAAATGAATGATCATGGATGGAAATTTTTACAATTAAGTAGCTTAGATACAATGTTTTAAGGATTTTAAACGTCACCGCTCTTTCAGTCTACCTATCCGCTCGCTGTAAAGTGTCGGTTTAAATAACGTAAATACCATTTTAATTTGTTAAAAATTTCGTCAATTTCTTAATGTATAATACTCGCGTAAAACCAAAAAATAAAATATTGCATAGTTTATAGTAATGTAATGAAATTGGAAAATGGTTGCCTTTTAATGATTAAAAACTCGCTGATTTTGTCCTTTTATGAAATGCTGATTTCGAATGTTTCATTTCCTTAAATAATATATTCTTTTAACACAAATTTTAATCAGCTTTACTTTGTACACATATCAATTAATTTGGCATTAATTTGTCGAGTTTATCTTATGATCTGATTAGGATTGCCAGCATCAAATTATTTCTTACGTATTCCCTGTATACGAGCAAGTGAGAGAATATTCTTTGACTATCATTAAAGGGTTTTTTTATAATTTTTTTTAATTACTTTTATCATATTGAGAAAATATCCACTTTCTATCAAGATTAATCAACATTGGCGAAATTCGGTCAGGAGGACCATTTTTATCTTACAACTAATTTATTTAATTGTTATGTCTCCGATAAAAAAGTCCGCTGACCCCTCGACATGGATGCAAGCGTGATAATGTTACTATGTATTCATTATTAGGTTATATAATGTTTTGTTGTATTTGCGTGGATTGTAAAATCTATTGTAATGGTATTAGAGTGAAAGTTCTAAACCATTGTAAAGAAGAAATATTTGTATTTTTGTTCGTATGTTTATAATGTCATATGAAAACTACTAGACCGTTTTCAATTCTTTCACCATTTGAAAGCTGTATCTTTACGGAGTGACTTGGCATAAGAACCAAGCGGTCCAAGCAAGCCGAAGCGGATCTCTAGTTTAATATACGTTTATTTATTAGGTAATATATTTTTTATGATGTGTGCGACGACTGTGTATTCTAATGTTATGGCATTGGAGGAAACTTTTCTTAAGATAAAGAGATTATAGAGATGGATGACGCTGAATATTCTTTTTGGCGGTATGCTCTTAAATATTTTTAAAATTGTATTCAATATTTTAGGCGATTATTTATATGTTTCCCTGAAACTGCGTTATAATATATTTATTTTTACGTTAGGGGCTGATTTTTCAATCCATGCTTAACACTTATCTGTCCAATAAAGTATTACACAATAATATGCAAAAAAAGCAGTGGTGGCTCAGTGGTGAGAACCTCGGACTTCAAAATTGATAAGTCGGGGTTCGAGACCGGGCGAGCGTGCAGGAAATAAATTGATTTTTCAATTTATCTGCACATGTAGATAACATTACCACTGCTTAAAACGGTGAAGGGAAACATCGTGAGGAAACCGGCATGTCCGAGAATCGAAAGTTCGACGACATGTGACATCTGCCAACCCGCACTTGGCCAGCGTGGTGGATTATGGCCTGAACCCTCATAGGAGGCCTGTGTCCCAGCAGTGGGAACATATATGCGCTGATGATGATGATGATGATGATGATGACAATAATATGAAAATGTCACCTGAAGAGACGGCTAATAGGAATACATTTTGAAATGGTCGTTAAATAGAATGTTCAACGAATTTATGGTAAATGATTTGAGACTTCAAGTCCATTGTGGATACAGATAATAAACGGTTTTAAAAAACTAACACTCTTTTAAAACAGCATATCAGTGAAATACGTAATTACTGTACCATTATTTGTGTACAATATAAAGCTGTTAATGATTATACTAAAGTTTTTAATATCCTTACAAACTTATAGTTTGTTTGGCTTCATGGCATTTTTTTATATATTCTATTTAGCAAAGTGTTAGCTAAAATGACAATTTTTGAAAATTTAAGTAAAATGGTGTAAAAACGACAATCAGTGACCTATTCCTATCTCCATAATTTCCAGGGTTTCAACGTCCGCGGCTACGATCCATCTAAAGAAGCGCTGAACTCAGCCGCCAAGAACGGAGTATCAAGCGCCAGCTCAATCGCTGCAGCGGTCGATGGGGTTGATGTCGTTGTGTCAATCTTACCCAGTAATAAAGTCGTGCTCGACGCGTACTTGGGGAAGGATGGAGTTGTTGACCATGTGAGTTTGTCTAAATCTATAGTTTGTTAGGTAACTGAAGCTTTTGTCACCCAGGTCGTCTTAGGAATGTGTAGCTAGAAGCTATTATGTAACATAATGCTTTAACGCTAGCTCTGGTTAATGATAAATGTTTAAAGAAAAGGAAAAATATTCCTCACAAGAAACGCGTGGAATGAGCATTAAGATGTAATGTAGATATACATACGTATGTGGAATTAGTTAAAACGCAGTATTTTCGTTATAGATCAAACTTTTTATTCAGTTAATCTTAATGCCTTTGCCGATGCCTTTTATGTAGACATAGAAATAATTTTTTTAGGGTAAACTTTACCTTACCTTCCTTCCTTTTTTTTCTTTTCTTTCCTTCCTTAGGGTTAACTTACCTATAAGGTAAACTTTATTCAATGGGTTATAAAAAAATTACCTTTCAAAGTCATCGATTTATAAATAATCTATTGATAAAGCTTACATTACATGACAGTCAAGAAATACCAAATTTGAGCAGGAGAATTGGTTGTCACAAATCTACACTTGTAATTCGACATATCGAGAAGGAATATTTAGTTTACATCCAAACATTTCATACGTTTAAGCTAGTACGAGAAAGTAAAGACGAGAAATCTAAAAAGGCGCAAGCCCAAACCTGACAGTGTAGTTTCCTTGTAAAATGTATCATCAAATGCATATGTGGGATAGTATACAGTACTCACGGCATGAATAAAAAAATATAATTAATAAATTTCCAGGTGCCCAAAGGATCTCTGCTAATCGACTCCAGCACAGTGGACCCCAACGTGCCGAAACAAATATTCCCTGTTGCGATTGAGAAGGGGAAGGGTTTCATCGATGCTCCAGTTTCAGGAGGTACTAGGTTCAAGTAGGGTTTGAGTTTGTAAGCGCATTTTTAACCGACTCCAAAAAACAGTAATTCAACTGTATTTTTTGTTTGTTACTTCTTACGTTTTATCAGGTGAACCGATTTTTATGATTCTTTTTTTGTTTGAATGCTCGAGCCTTCCAAGTTCCTTTTAAATCTAGTTGAGTTTTGAGAATTTGGAGTTAGTTTAGTTTTTTTTATTATTATATTTTGAAAAAAGTTCTAAAGTGTGTTTTTAGCTGTCAGCCGAAGAGATGCGAAAAACAAAAAAGAGGAAGTTATCTATACTTTATTTTGATCATGATGATTTATTTTGACCCTTTGTTCTCTTGAACGTAATTCCATGTCTTGTCCGGTTTTTTAATAAATTGAATTATAGCCTATTTTTGTAATATGAAGTCTGCTATTAAAACATTTTAGGAATTAAATTTCCGTTCTAGCTACTCCACTACCAATGATACTGCTGTATCTAAGCTCCATTGTATTGTCTCCCCAAATTTATAACACCATAGACACAAATACAAAATGTATTTCTATTCGCGTGTGGTTTCAGTTACTGATAACTGATAATATTGTTTACACAAATTCGAGATAATTCCAATGACTGCGATAACAACGTAATTATGACTAACTTATCATAAGCTGTCGTTTTATGTATTAACTCTGTCTAAATAGACGAATAAATTATTCACAAAACTAATGTAACAGGGACTGCTTAGATGGTTGTGATAAGAGTGAGGTCTCATTATTGGCTGTTATTCGAAGTAGTCTATTTCGATAAGTTCTAAACTCGATTATATTGGTTACATGTATCTTACAATTTCAATTTGCCTGAAGAACTTATTTTTAACACAATAAATCGGCTTCAAATCATATCAAGACCAAATAAAAAACTGTATAGGCATTTAAAATGCTATTAAAAATTATAGAATTCAAAAAATATGAAAAAAAAAGAAATAGAGTCGAATTAATCTTTTCCTTGTTTGAATTCGGTTTAAAAAGCGACTCGATTTTGGTAAATAAAGATGTAATCACTGATAAAGTATATTTTAAATACTGATATCTTTTTTTTCGATAATTATCTAAAGCAATATTAATTAATGTTGCAAGCGTGTGTGACGTTATTGCAGAAAACAAATTATTATTTATCGTTTTGCCTACGCTAATACTGATATAAAATGCATTTATCATATACGAATACATGCGTTATATGATATAACTTTATGCTAATGAGTTGAAACTTATTTAAAAAAATGGGAATATAAGACCAGTGTTTTCTTAATTTTATAGACAATATTATTATAAGAATTAAGAACCTTCTATCGTTTTTAAGAACGTTCTCGAAAAGAAAGGATGACTTAACATTTTTATGGAATGAAATGTTCAAAGCATTAAACAAGGCTTAACTGATAAATTGTGTTTGATGTTTGACTAAGTTGATATTTATACTTCTGGATTGATGTAAACTCTTCTGGCAAAACAAATACACGTCATACTGTTTGCGTCAGTATTATGTTATATAATTAATTATGTTAAGTTCATACTATGATATGTTTTATATCTTGAAGTATCTATGAAAATGCCAAGTAATTTAGAGTATGATGTATATAGATTGTATCGAATATGAAATATCGTATATGAAATAAACGTATTTCATTGAATTTCATTGGAGGCATACGCTTTGCGAATTCTGGGAAAAAGCTTCGCGGGATACATTCGAAAACATTTACTCCATGCATGAATTGTTCTAAAACACCCGTTTCCTCTTCCTCGCCCTTGCCAGTTTATTTCTGATTTCCAGTTGTCAATCCTTATCTAATCCCCCCCCTTAAATGCGGGCAGCGCATTCGCAGAGTCACCACCTGTGCGAATGTTCATGGCCTGTGGTGGTCGCTTACTATCAGGCGAACCACCAGCTCAGTCGCCCGCTATGGCATAAACCAAATGTTCATAAACTTTTATTTAGTTATAAAAGTGTCCGTAAACTACCGTATATCTACTACATTCCAGGTGTGATGGGCGCTCAGAACGCCACACTCGCCTTCATGGCCGGCGGTAGGAAGCAGGACTTCGACCGATCCTTGCCTCTGCTGGAAGCAATGGGAGCAAAGCAGTTCCACTGTGGCGACATCGGCTCTGGACAAGTGGCCAAGCTGGCCAATAACATGCTCATGGGCATCACTGGCATGGCCACTGCTGAGTGCATGAATATGGGTATCAAGTGAGTATTTGGAATAAGAACAGATATATGAAAGTTCTGTTTTATGTAATAGCGCCACCACCCATGAACATTTGCAGAGGTGGGATATGTAAATGTCTTCCTAAAAATGTCTTGTCCGCTTTGGGATGAGGAAATAATTGATGCAACGAAGAAAGGAAATAACTGGGAAGGGTAAGGAAATGGATATGGTCTATATACTTAAGTTACTTTGCCAGGAATGTCTCATTTTCCCGGTGAAATCTAGAACAGATTATCTTTCTCTGATGAAGTTGAATTCAGTCTTCTGAGACATTATTCAAATCACTGCCCAGACTGAAATTTTAGTTTCTTTGAGAGATATCAATAGCGTGCTTGTCCCGATTAAAAAGTTATAGTACCTAATAGAAGTATTTTAAACAAACCTTATCTATTTGGTTAGCCATAAATATATAGCTAACCAAACAGATCAGTTAGCCATATATTTATGGTGTTCTTCAAGCAAGAACGACACACAAACATAATATATCTGTTCATTTTCCCAACCGGTACTTAGAGCATCAACGAAATAAATAATAGCGTCGAACAAATTCCGTACATTCGTCACGTCAAAACAAACGAAGGTCGGGGGAAGTTTGTAATTTGCAAGTGTCCAAGTCACTGCCTCATTATTGTTAATTTGCTCAGCTTTACAATGAAATGTCGGCTTCGTCACGTACTAATGTTAGGCGGTTCGGGGACTTGGCGTGCTTGAGCCCGCTGGGGTGCTTTTTGGTGATTTTCGATTTTCTGTTGTTATTTTCCTCATTGCGTACCGTATTTTTCATCAGTATAATCTGCGAAACACTCACTGATCACTCAATTATAAACTCAAATAGCATTATATATGATATATTTTCTATTATTCAGCTGACATGTCTGGAATCTTTGCAGGAAATTATTGATTTTCAAACTAAGCAAAATTTGTTGTATGCATCCTAACAATCACTAGGACATAATTTTTATCTGGTAACAGGATTCAAACCCTTATTAGGTCCCTAGGCATTTTATTAGGATGCCATCATGTCGTTCTTCCATAGTCCTCATCTTTTGGTTTTATAAAACGATATACTATCTTAACTGTATCTTTATTAAGCTTATTCTTGTCCTGACTATTTTTCATAACTTTTTATTCAATCGTTTTTATGTCTTTAAATTAATAGTAAGTCTACATTCATCCCAATAAAGTACCACCTCAACTCACATTTAAAAGTTTAGTTTTAAAATTTCAATTAGATCCCATAAAATTCAAATTAAGAATTTTCAATTCCCAGAAGATTAAAAATAAACAGACTTTTATGAAATAAGATTTGTTGGTGAACTCAAAGATTGGTTCACGTTAGCCAAAAATAATATTATCAGAAAATATACTAATCCAATGGTAGACAGCTATCAATTAGAACATATTTAAACTTTTAAAGATTAAAAACGCTTAGTTACGCGCAGCTCAAACATTTAGACGGGGTTTTCGTTTGATGGAAACAAAAATAATTTCCTCTCTTGTTTAGAAGCAATTTTGGATGTGACGTTGAGGTGATTGACAAAAATTTGGAATAAAGTTAGTAATAATTTTATCAAAGCTATGTAAAATGAATGATTACAAATTCTTTACCAATATTAAATGTAATCTGATAGTTATATTGATGCATTTGCTAACATAAAACCAATTAAACTAAAATATAACCCTAAAACTTATTCAATATTTGACTTGTTAAACTAATCTTGAACAAAGATTTTATAAAAATGCAAACAAAAGAAATTTAATCGCTGTCGCAAAACTTTTGAACGATATCTAAGATGCGCATTTTATGTAAACGATGAAATATTTTTATAATCAGGTCGTCCAAAGTCAGTCATAACTTATCGATTTCTTTACTTTTATCAGTGAAAGGAGTTTGAGTCAGGCTAGACCCAACATTGACATCGGTGTTGTGTTCAATTTTATACCGTAACTTGTTAACAATAAGGTTCAAGATACATTGAATCGTAGGTAATTCCCTGATCACAGAGATAGGATAATGTCAAACGAATTGCGACCTTATTGGGAGTTGTAAGGGTGTATTATAGGTTGCGTTTGTTCCAAGTTCAGTCGGCAAGGCTCAAAGAGTATCTTCGAAAGCCCAATCATATTTATATGTAAATCAAAGGGTTGAAGGTTTTTATTAAAGGCGTCGGGGTTTGCGTCATTTCGGTTAAGATTTGCGTAAATCAGAGATTATTTGACTGTTAATCAAAGTTATATTAAGTTACTGAAGTTTTAATCTGGCACCAGTTAAGTTGGAATACTTCTTGAATGACTTACCTACGTACAGACTCAAACTTCTTTGGTTTATTTCTTTGACCTTCTGTGCCTTAAAACATTTATGTTAATAAATTTTTTAAGTATCATTTAATTGTCTTTTGAATTTATCTTTTGTAAATATGCCACAGACATAAATAGAATGAAAAATAAAGTTAAACAGATTTTTTTTGTACTGTAATTCAGTAGTTTTAGGTAAAAGAGTAATAAACATTTATCCATCCATACTTACAAACTTTTGTGTTTATAATATAAGTAGAATGACTACAGTCACGTAAACAACGGAATTATCATCCTCTGTTTGTAATGTGACTATATTGGATTGCTTCATCAATATAACTTCAGCCGTTTCAGTTAAATGAATTTAAATATCCTATATTTTTAATAGTAATATTTTTTAGTTGTCAGTAAAGATACAGATGTCGCTTTTCATAACTTTTCAAAACTGATTTAGCTATCGAATCCTATAAAATGTCGAATCACTTAGAAACGTGACGCATTCGTACGGATTGTGCCTTGATTATTCAATGTCGACCCAACTACCCTCACTTTGTTAAAAGTCTTTGTGACTGGCTTTAATTTGTTATCAACTGACTGTTGTGTAGAATCGCAGTAAATTCTTAATACGAAATAAAAATAATATTAAACACAGCCTTTTAAATGTAACATCATTCACACATCGTCTTTCCACCATCCAGAATGGGTCTAGACCCGAAAGTACTGCTGGATGTTCTAAACAACTCGTCAGCTCGCTCCTGGTCCACGGAGGTGTACTGCCCCGTCCCCGGGCTCGTCCCCACCGCACCTTCCAGCAGGAACTATGATGGCGGCTTCAAGAATGAATTAATGGTTAAGGCGAGTGATTTTTTTTATTTATTTTTTCTCTTTATTCTTCAATCTTTGCTTTTTATTCCATTAAATTTACAGATATCATAACCATTACGAGGCAGTTATTATTATTTTATTAGTTTATTAGTAGAATATACTATTAAAATGACATTATAATTTTAAGTAAGAAAGGACAAAACGACATTTTTTCAATTTAAACAAACTCATTCAGTTTTAGGAAGATTGTAATTTTGCTGGTAATATTTGTAAAAATTGCTATCGGGAATAAATTGATTTGATTTCGTTTGTAGATTAATTTGGGCACCTAATACACAAATAACATATATTCTTTATATACTTAATGCTTTTGGAATTAGATGAACCATTTTTTAGCAAATGAGTTTTTTTATGTCACCGTCGGTAATGGAGCTGGTGGGTCATAAACATTTGGGCAGGCGTAAAGTCGATTGCAGACCATAAGGAAATAATACCCCCCATGATAATAAGTTTTATTTATATATTGTCTTCCTATGTTTTACTAAAACCAAATTGCCTATAATTTTCTCAAACCGTTCAGTATCTTTTGCCCCGATTCTCATTATGTTCTAGAAAAGTCTTACTAATAAATTTGTTACAAATAGATGACTTGAATCTCTCTACACGAAGGGTCATATAATATGATATATCACGTTCTAAAGCCCAGTGGGACTGACGTGTGCTCTTGCTATAATGTTCTTACTTATATACTCATTTCTACGTAATTCTATGAGAATTTAGTTTTTCTAAAATTTAGAATATACATCTATGTATATTATAAAAATGTCTGATTCGAGTTGTGATCAACTTTTATTCTCGTAACTATGTATTTTACTGCGAATTGACAACATAAGAAATTTTTAAAGTATAGAAAAAAATACACGCTTTGCATTCTTTTATATTTTTACCCATGAATCAATTGTAAATTAAGAATAAATCCTAAATTGTCCTCCATAAAGCCTTGGCCTCTCTATTACAGGACTTAGAGTTAGCAAGTGGCATGGCTCTCGGCATCCGGTCACCCATCCCGCTCGGGGCGGTCGCGACGCAGCTTTACCGCATTGTGCAATCCCGCGGCTACGGAGAGAAAGACTTCTCTTTCGTCTATCAGTTACTTAAAGAAGAGAATGCTAAGAAGTAGAATAAATTATTAAATTTTGAATTGTGTTTGTTTTACTTACTTACTTTTTTCTTTGTTTTTGGTGTCTTTGTACTTTGTAAATTAGCCTTTATGAATCTAAACGAATATTTTAAAGAGGAAATGATTCGATTTGTCGTTTGATCGTTTATCACGATTTAATCCAAAAATAGTCCATGTTTTTTACGACTTATTACCCTATTAAAAACTTCATCATTGCCGAGTAATTAGTCATCATTTATTCATGTAAAGAATCATCATTATATAGTTTTAACATTTCGCACTGGTTTTATTAA
The DNA here is from genome assembly GCF_012273895.1 of Zerene cesonia. Taxonomy (NCBI): domain Eukaryota; kingdom Metazoa; phylum Arthropoda; class Insecta; order Lepidoptera; family Pieridae; genus Zerene; species Zerene cesonia. The sequence continues at coordinate 8,919,106 of NC_052116.1, read as the reverse complement.
AATCCATTCGATATGTTTACAGATTTCATAGAAATATTTTATTCTAAAGTATTTTGCTATTGATATTATCACGATAGCGAACTTTTTGTTTTATCTAACCCAGTTTCCCATTAGAAATGCAATATCATCCACCGGCACTGCGAACTAAAAACAATATTTCACAAGATAGCACAGAAATAACAGTAAAAGTGTAGCCAGATTCGCAAGACGGGCCTTTTTCAAACGTCAACATATTTCCACAAATAAAAAAGCGGTGACCGCTGAATTGCGACATTTTTAATTTCCCGCCAGAGCTTAGAATGGCGGCCATATTGGATTTTTTTGTGGAAAAAATCGAAAGGACAATAGCACGGCCGGCTCGTTCCGACATAATCATATTTTTCCGTACAAAAGAGTTCTTATAATAATGTGGTGGAATTATACAAGTCAAGCGGTCGCAGATTTCGGCCCTTTGGGTTTTACGCAGTAATGTGGGGAATAATTCTCTTCCAGTGTCCTAGTTAATGCTGATTAATGATGTGCTATTGTTTATGTTTTTTTGAGCTTGATGAATTGTGTGATGTATGAACTCGGTTTATACTTAAAGAAAAGGCTTAGAATGCAAAAAAACTTTCGTATGTTGGATTATTTGACCCACATGTTGTCTAATAAACTGATCTTACGTAGTAGCTATTTCATGAACGATGGCTGAACTGATTATATGATATGTTTACACTACATGATACTACTGGAATTGATGGACCAATCAATATAGTCTTAAAATATATTAAATTATGCATTTTTCCTAAAACCTGCCGTTTTCCACAGAACATAATATAAAAGCCCGCCAAAATGTCAGTTCAACCCCAAAAGCACAGATTCCCTAATGCTTTATTTGTAAAACACTGCAGACGGTAAAGTTTTACGGTTCGTAAAAAGTTGGTATAAACGGTCAGTATTCAGCCGGGATTGCTCTTTATTATTGTAGTGGGTTTTGGAATTATAAATGCTTAGAATTATGAATGACTGGTAATTGAAAGTACAGTGAGCTAATGGCTAAGAATATTATGTATTAACGTCAAAATATGACTGGAAAACTAAACATACATTAAATACATATGGTAATTTATCTCTGATCTGCGTGAAATGGATATATGGATACATTTTTTATGTCATATATATTTTTATGTGTATTTTTATGTCAGAGTCGGCAATGGAGCTGGTGGGTCGCTTCATAGTAAGCGCCACCAACGCCCATGAATATTTGGAAAGGCGACAAATGGATTGCCGACTTCAAATTGGAATGGGATTTAATGGAAGGATTGACGAAAGAAATAAAAGAAAGGACAAGGAAGGGCAAGGAAAAGGATGTGGGCCTCCGGCTCGTCCACCCAACGAACGAAACACAGCAGTATGCTATTTCACGTCGGTCTTCTGTGGGCGTACTTCCTTGTGCGAGCTGGCCTAATTCGTGCCGAAGCGTGCTCAACTACCTCATACAAAGTAATTTAATTGAAAACAAATATAAAATAACTAATATTTCATATAGATATTTAATTCCAAAGTAATAGTCGTACATTTCAGAAATTTGAATATTTGATATCTTAAATTTTCACGTGAACGCCAGATTTTTCACGGTGGCGGACACAATTCATCTACAATTACTCTAAAATCTAATCTCGAGCTAATATTCGAGTCACGTAAGCTATCTCACAAAGGAAAATTAAGGGAGTTTGTGCAAAAATGTTCAACCTTCCACGGGAGCACGTTTCATATAGAATGTGTATTGTATTATTTGCTGGTATTGCAAAAGCGTTGGTATGCGGAGTCGAAATCTGTTTAAAAAATATCTACTTTTAGCGGGAAATAAATAATTTCATTATTTCCCGGTAAAAGTAAAATAAAATTTACGATTTCCCGATTACTAAATATAATTAGGATGGATAATTCATTTTTTCATTGCGCGAACGAAGAAATAGATATTATAATATTATCTATTGCTTCCGTTTCCCAGTGACGTCATAACAGTTCCCCAACCTCATACAAATGTCTGCCCTCTTTTTCACTGCTTTGAAATTTTGATTTCCCGTAACTAAATCTTTGTTTTTCAAGTTGAATCTATATGAATGATTAATTAATCAAATTCATTCGGCTGCTTTGATACGAAATTATTAACACACACATACATATAAAATTTCGATTTTACAATATGTATTTAAAATTATTGTAATCTGCTTTAAGCCGTTTACGTACTAATTTTGCTAATACATATTAGTGTTTTGGTAAAACCTTTATTCATTTTTAATAAGATATATTTTGCATCCGGAATTCACCGACTATATACCAAAAGTTACTTATGACGTCACCTGGTCAGTCTCCTCACGTGTGGCCTGCCTATTACCATTCAGTAGCTCTCCCAGCTTATATATTATTTCAGATCCAGTCAGTATGAACGCGCCTAATGTACTAAGTAAAGTGTATTGGTAAAATTTAAATCGCATTCCGCTCACGATCAGCCATTACTCGCTGACAGTGACTTCCAATTTCCCGCCAAATTGTATTAAAAAGAAACAGAAAACATCTAATTACAATACGAAATGCTTGCTTAATCATTGGATATACGGTTCAAATTTGAGCTGAGCGTTTGGTTTATAGGCCCTTTCGTGGGGAGGTGGTGGGAATTTTAAAATTTCGTGTTTAAGTGAAATTTTATTTGTAATACCTACGTACTTTTATTGGGCGGCATCCAAATCGTTATAATGCCGCTTTATTTCTGATGCGTCGGTTATGAATATTTATTATTCGTTATTCAGTTTTATTGCCTTTTTTGTCATGTCATACGTGCTCTATTTTGAATTATAATATTTAATTTAGGACATTTCAACAATTAAGAATAATGTCTATTGAATTCTTATAAGATAAAATTCTTATTTCCGATTATGTATTTTTGGTAAAGTATATTTAATAAACAAGCTGTTTATACATAAAATATGCAAAGATAAGTTCTGTTCCATATCATATCTTACATGGAATACAATTATAGCTGAGAGAACATTTTTTTTTATGATAGCTTATTAGTTTCCACTAATTATTTATACTTATACGTAACCTTTTTTACCAAAATTCATAAGGAAATTCTATTTTCCGTTATTAAATACTTTTCTATATTTATACATTGTTATTTTTATTGGCTTGTAGTGTTAAATAATCATTCTAGCCTCTATCTTTAAACATTAGATTCGCATGCCTGATTTACGAAATTCGGCCTCAACTAATTCTCTCCACATATGCCTCAGTAGTGTAGTCTAATCATATTTCTGCAAGCTTAAACGGATACAGTGTTCGGTGCGAGGTTTGTGAAATTTTGATCAGTTCTGATATGCCCTGTGAGCCGAGCTTAACTTTGTGGATTCGCGCCAAATCTGAAAGCTAGTCCGGGCCCCGGTTATGTGGTTTACCTATTTCAATATGTAGATGCAATCCCTCAAATTATGTTTAGGTTGTCGGTGGAATGGGGAAAGAGAGGATGGTTTATTTATACGAATTATGAAGCGTTTAACGCGATTGCTCCCTTGATTTATCTATGAGTGTGCTTGGTGTGCTTGGTGTTATTCTAAGCGAGTAAGAATTAGTGGATTTTGTTTAGATTGTCTGCGGGATGTATCCGAAAAATCGGGGTCTGGGACACAGAATGTCGATCCATTATTAACTCCGCAGGGAACACCGATTGTCTATAATGAAACTTTTTCATAGTTTATATGGTTGTGTGTAGGCATGCAAGGTTCCAAACCAGCAAAATGCTAGAACGTTATGCTATTGTGATAATGTTTGAGCTACCGTTATGATTATCATCATATAATGATCGCACGCTTGTTAAATACCCAATTGCAGCATGAAAATTTGGTGATCCCAGCACGATGTTTCGTCCACACTTCCAAACATGTAATAACTTCTTACATTGATTCGTAAAATACCGTTTTATGGTTATATTCAGTTCTTGGTGGCTGCGTCCCCTATACCACGTTTCTACACATCCATTTTCGAACTAAACTGTTCACGACAAAAAGAATGCTAAAATCGTCGCCGTGTGCCAGAAATCTGGAAATGTGACATCATGTAACCGCGTCACGTGCGATCTCTTTTCGTCTTCAAGCGTGTTGAGGTTATTCATTTATACCATACAATTTAGTGGTAGTTTTGTGAGACAAAGATGCGACTATTGCATGCAAGTAGGCTCGATGCTACGAGTGTATTTTAAACGCCTAGTTGTATTTGATTGGTGAAGCCTTGAGTGTGTTGGCGTATTAAATTTATGTCGTTGAATGTTTTTTGTGACTACGAAATTATGTGAAATTATATGAATAAATTAATAGCGGAAATGAAAAAAACTATTTTTTATGTGTGTCTAGATATCATATTACGTGGTTTGCTAAGTTTGAGACTAGATGGCGCTGTGAAAGTATGAATTAATTTACCATTACAATTAATTAAGAATCATGTGTAAAGAAAAATAAATTAATTTAGTATCTTAACCCGTAGGCTACTCTCGTGTGAGCGTTAAGTTTTTCATGATCTATCTACACTTATAATAAAAAGGAACAGTTTGTTTGAACGCGCTGATCTCTGGAATTAATAAGCCGATTTCTGAAATCCTTTCACCGTTGGATTTGTATGTGTGCTATAAACTAAATTTGTCCCGGCAGCATAAGTCTGTATCCCGAAGGAATATCGGGCTAAAATGTACGTACAAACGTACCAAATTTCATTTTTCCGTTAAAGAGTAACAAACATCCATCCATGCATACATAAATACATCCATACTGACAAACATTCGCGTTTATAATATTAGTAGGATAAAATCTATTAAGCTACTCCGAATTTAACAGGTGCGAAGCTAGTCTCCAATAAATATAGTGTCTTTTTAATTGATCCAGTTTTAAAAGACTTGGGGGCGTCCATAATTTATGGACGCCCCCTAACAAGCAATACAACAAAATTTATTTCCATCCAAAGAATTGTAACTTCAGTAGGTAATCTCGTTGCAAAAAATTTGATTAACAAAAAGAACTCGTAACTAAATTTTCAGTTTGCAAACTCGCGAAATGATGTATTTAAAAAGTTCTTATGGATATTATTTTAAGTTATTTCATATTCCGTGTGGCCTCGGCTACTTATATTTCTTGGCCCCTACCATGAGATACTTCTTGGATTATAATTTGGTTTATACCTTCGTTTTGTTTAAATATGGAATACGAAAATAATGTCAAAATCAAGTGTCATGATGTATGTTTCCAATGAACTCCTCACCAACTCAATCGATTTTGATTAAATTTGGCGTTTGATGTGTAATTTGGTCCAACTTATGATACAGGATAGTTTTTATTTCGATTAATTATCCTAATAATTTATAATCTTAATATTTTTAATTATTACTTAGCCACAACGTGGCCGGGTATGCTATACTTTATGTTAATTCATATCATCCATACATTATGTAGTAAACTACAAGGTATGACAGATGTTAGAACGAGAGTATTTTTAATAATATGCTCCTATTGAAATGTTGTTGGAATGGATCGGATCAAGTACGCACTTACGCTGATCTTGTAGTACAAGACGGTACGCAGAGAAAGCATGGAAGTCCTGTACTATATGTAACATGGCCTTAAAATAGAACGCTCTCACGCGCTCTGACTACGCGTTCTGTTTGACGTAGCCATTAGTATACATAATTATACTGGTATAAGATACGTATTTATTCAATATGTAGTTACACAATTCAGTAAAAGTTAGTTGAAGGGATTGTTTGTTATTTTCCAGTATGGTTGATAAAGTTAACATATAAATAACTCTATGATTGAATATTTTTTTAACGTGCACATTATTTTGTTCGAGTTCGTGTCGAGTTACTTTTCCGTGCTCGAGTACACGTGGTAGGGGTTATGATTCGCGTTATTTCAGTCACGGATTTACGGCTCCTTTGGAATAAGACAAACGATTCGTTCGCGGACAAGCAAATTTCGTAGGTAACAAAAAATTATCCGAGTGTACCATCTAACGGCCAATTTGTCGCATTCCGGAGGAATTTTCGTTTGGACGAATCTTTTAATTTCGTAAGATTCAGCTGTTACCCAGGCAGAAGTGTTTTTAATGTTTGAATTAGTTTAATAATATTGAAACTGAATGTCATGCAATACTGTATTTACATATGATAAAATATTTTCTAGAACATTCCTGTACATTAAATTTTCTTAAAGGACTAAATTCTATGCAATATAAATATGTTCAGTGTATGCACCTCATAATATCCAAACATAATAAATATGGACGAACAAAATCATTTTTCATTTTCCCTAATTTTATCTCGTATCGTATTAATTAAAAAATATATGTTCCTCTTTATTATATAAATTAAAAAATATATGTTCCTCTTTATTATATAAATTAAAAAATATATGTTCCTCTTTATTATATACTAGCTGTTGCCAGCGGCTTCGTTAAATTCCGAGTAATTTCATAGATGTTATTATACCTTCCTCTTGAATCACTCTATCCATTAATAAAAACCCTATCAAAATCCGTTGTTTTAAAGATTTTAGCATACATAGGGACAGAGAAAGTGACTTTGTTTTATACTATGTAGTGAACTTTAACTCCTATGAATCCTTATGAATCAACAATAATAATTCTTTTTGTACACAAGAGAGGACAACAAGAGGAGAAGAGACCTACAAGAGATGTCAGCGATGTCTGAGGCTAAATACAGCTCCAGATTGAAATATGGGACCAAATCATAACATTATCGCATCAAACGCAATGGGTATCACGCCAGTCGATTGAAAAACCATAAAGTTATGGAGTAAGAAACAAAAAAATGCACTCGAAGTGTTTAACGAAAGATAAAAATATAGATATTATACGAGTAAAGGATAAATTAATGTATTTGGCCAGAAAACACACTCAGTAACTCATTTGACAGCGCAATATGATAACCTCATTTGAGAGACATTCAATTTATTTCCAGCCTCAGACCATTATGTATTCAAGAGGTGACATTTACGTATATCTTTGGGTTATTTGGGAATTATATTTTGTATCTATTATTTTTAAGCGGCGTCCGAATGACTTGTTCGTTTGTTGTTTTTTATAATAATAAAAACTATCTCGTTTCATTACACGCCCCGCCTTCGCCCGTGATACATATACAGCCTTTAGCCTTCTTCAATAAATGGGCTATCTAATACTGAAAGAATTTTTCAAATCGGACCATTACTTCCTGAGATTAGTGCGTTCAAACAAACAAATAAACAAACTCTTCAACTTTATAATATTAGTATAGATAAAATGTATAAATAAAAAACACATAAACATGTAACTTTTCATAATTTTCACCACAGATACAAAACATACGAATGAAAATCTACAATAATAATTCCTCAATAATCGGTTCATCCAGTTAAACCACCGACGTAACACAAAAAATACAGTCGCCTTGAACCTCCTTTGTCGAAGTCGGTTGGAAACACATGGAAATGAAGCATAAAACCAACATAGGGGCAGGCTCCAAATGGCCCCTAAATTAAAAGCAACCCGTGTCATACATACGGAGACATCCAATTTGTTGGTACGGGGACGGAAAAATTGAAAATAAATTGATGCGTAACTCGAGCGTGCTGGAGCCAATGGCTGCTGTTTGGTAAGGGTAAGAATCCTGACTTGATTTCATGCGGTCTAAGAATATTTCATTGAATTATATGCTAATAGCTTCCATGTTTAATTAAATTATATTTCGTATATGGGATTCGAGCATGAATCGGCATGAGTTGGAACTGATCGCACCGGAGAAGTACAACACCATTACGGTGAGTGGGGGAGCTGGAGGTCCATTTCCGTTTCCCCACCCTTCCCAGTCCTTTTCTTTCCAGTCGTCAATCCTTTCCTTATACCTGAGCCCTTTAAAGCAGACGGCGCAATCACAGATGTCTGAGTCTCTGTGAACGTTCAAGGACGGCAGTGATCGCTTACCCCGCTATGATATAAAAAATTGAGCGTCCATGCCATATAAGTGTATAATCTTTGGTCCAAACTATTAGAGTTCTATGACTAAGTCATCTGTGTATATGATAACAAATAAATGTAATAAAAAGATTTATGTAATTGCATTTTAAAAAACCTACAAAAGATAATTCTAATACAAAATGTTCTCCCCAGAACTCAAACTGATCGTGAAATTGAAAAAAACATATTATACGGATTGAGATTTCCGAACTTCCAAAGTGGATAATCGATTTTCCGTGCAATATGTCGGAAAAATAAGTCGAAAAAGGCGGTTGCCGACACGTGCGACCTCCATAATGAGCAATTAGTCGCCGCGTGACGTTTCACGTTAGGGCGAGTTTACATTCGCGACTTTTCTTATAAAGGGGTAGCTATATTATATTTTGGATAGATATTTATTTATTGCTTTAGTTTACTCATACTTATGTCTCTGTTATAATGGTTAATTAAGAATAAGTTTCCTTTACGATATTATTAGCTTTTGCTTGAATTCGAATCAGTTGAATAGATGTTATTATACACATAAATCTTCCTCTTGAATTACTGTATCTATTAAATAAATCTCATCAAAATCCGTTGTGCAGTTTTAACGATATACATACACACAAAGGAACAGACGCAGCAAGCGACTATGCTTATTTCTATGTAGTGATACTTTAAATGTAATTACTACATAATATATAATTTATAAAAGACAGACGATGATAAGACAGATAAGATGATAGTTAAGAGCGTGCAATAAAAAAACAGATTTTCCAATGTGCCTACATAATTTATATCAAAACTGTATGAAACGGTGATGGAAAACATCCTGAAGAAACCGGCATATCGAAGAATCAAAAAAGTTCGACGACATGTGACATCCGCCAACACGCACTTGGCCAGCCTGGTGGATTTTGGTCTGCACTATAGGAGGCCCGAGACCATGCAGCGGGAACATGCCTCAGCTGATGATGATGATGATGATAAGACTGTTGAAGTGACCCAGTAAGCATGAATCCAAAAATCTCCATCTAGCTGAAGGTCGCAGAGGATGGTGGACAAAGAATTAAAAAGATCAGAGTAATAGGGAAAATCTAATCTAAAAAAAATTCAAGTTGTCTACGATTACATTATGTATATTACTATTAACATGAATATGAAGACTTTTGTATTTTTGAACGCGCTAATCTCAGGATCTACTGAACCGATTTCAAAAATTCCCTTTCCATTGGTAGCGATTTTTCCCATAAATACATATAAATATAAAAAAATAGTTAATTTTCTCACAACTTACTTTTAAGCAAAAAAAAGTGTATGTTACTATAAGGTAACTGAATATCCTCTATAAAATATATCATATGGTTGCCAGGCCCCTACTCCTTTCAACCACTCACAATATTTTTTCCTTTATTATCTATGTGATCCCTGATTCCTATAGACTATTTATGTATCACGTTCACTGGTAGCATAGATAACATAATACAAACTAGTCCTACCCTACTAATATTATAAATGCGAAAGTTTGTGAGGATGGATGTACGTATATGTTTTTTACTATCTCACGCTGAACTGCTGAACCGATTGCAATGAAATTTGGTACGTAGATAGCTGGACAACTAGAATAAGACATAGTACATAACACGTAGACTTACGCAGGCGAATGCAGGGGTGCAGCTAGTAGCTATATAAAAGTTCAACAGACATGAACGTAGTTCGGACAAACTGAAAACTGGTAAATACTCTTGATATTGGCGAGACAGCTTTTCAGCCAGCTGTGATGTAATTATAAACGCTTCACTTATAACAACAGCGCAACAACAGTCATGAAACTTCTAAATACTTCGTTGTTTTTACAAATCTCTTGATTTAGAAATTAAAGGTCACGGGGAGACCACGCTCGCTGTAAAATGTTCGAAACGTCGGGTTAATAATATAATGAATAAATCGCGTTTAAAATCCGTTAAAAAGTTTTTAATTTCTAAATGTATAATACTCACGTAAAATCAAACAAGAAAATACTAAATTGCCGTTTTATGTTGATTTTTTAGAATGTTTTTTAGTATTTTTGATCGTAAATTACAGAACGCATAATGACGTTTTGTTATAGTTAGTTGGAGACACTATAAGCGTCCAAATTCTTTTCCTCACTTTTCCTAGTCTTTTCCTTTATTCCCATCGTCAATCCTCTCCTTATCCCTCACTCTAATGCGGTCAACGCAATTGCAGCGTCCTACCTCTAAAAATGACCAAGTGCAGTAGTGATTGCTTCCCACCAGGCGAAACACAAGCTTAGTTACCCGCTGCATAAAAATTCATCCAGTTTTTATTTTGAATCCAAATTGGAAAAATGGATTTATTTATTTTTCATATAGATATTATAAAAATAAGTAATAATAATATGTAAATATTTTTTTTTATTATTTATTTCATGTGAAATTTAGATGACCCATGGTGAATAGCGCGAATGTAAACCTCGCGGCGGCTAATTCGCGGTCTGACGCCATGTTGAAAAATGCGACGCGCTGATTGGTCAATTTAAATTGGCATCGAGAACGCGGAACGAAATTGCAATTATTTTTTTGTTATCTGGTCACATTCGTATTGAATTTTTAAAATGGCAATACTTTCACGGACTTTAGTGTTCTGATTAAAAAAGAGATATGTATTTTGATCAGAACAACGTTCATACATTCCTATAATATTTGTTTTAATGTCGCTAGTAAACGTAAAATATGATTTTGTTATTTTGTTATATCCATGCATTCATTTGCCTGCCGTGCAATGATGTATGAAAGTTTGATAACTTTTATAAATCAACTGACTCTCCGCCCGTGGCTTTGCCCGCGTATCTATTAAACTACTCCAACGTTAACGCGTGCGAAGCCGCAGGAAAAAGCTGGTAAATAATAAAAGAAGTAATTATAAAGAATAGAAAACCCATCATTTGGTGGGGTTCGATGTCGCCGTAACAATAAAATTTCTGCTATTCTCTGAATATTAAATTATTTAATATCCGTAAAAATAATTATTGCCATCTTCAGCGATGACATAAATAAGTAATATTTTTATACATTCTTTAACAAAGAATATATAAATATTCCTGAATGTACACTAAGAAAAAAAATCGTTATTATTATCCAACGATAAACGTGTCAGTCTTCCTTTTGAAAAATAAGCCTTAAAAGTTTTCTGACAAAGCATATAATGAATAAGCATAGCTTAATAATAAATGTTTAGTTATTCAAAGACAGATATCCATACAAAAACAATTTACGTTAGTAAAATAAAATAATCGATGCCTATGTTATGCACGCGTAACTCTGTCTGTCTCTTCGCGTCTGAACTACGCGAACTATTTGGTCATCGTAGGTCATCGTAGTCAAAAATTGTGTTTAACGTGGAGCTGTGCATCTAATATTGTATGCCAATTTGTGGCTAATGTGAGAGCGTAAACAAATAACGAGATATTATTATTATAGGATAGTTTTTATCTCGAAAATCCTTCGGAAATGGGAATTATGCAGGGACAATTTATATTAAGCTAGCTATATACATATGTATTAAAAAAGCTAGTAAAATTATTAAAAGAACAACGTCTGACACAGCAAACAACACATATTTTTTAAAATGGTTACAAATAAAAAGGTAGGTATTTCTATTTCTTTCTATTAACCTATTACGAAACTTTAAAAATTAACATACATATATCTTAGTGCTCTGAACTCTGAACAAAGAAATACACTATTAAATCGTGTGTTTCTTAAATCCACTACAGCCCCAATATTCTATACTTAAATGGAAAGTGGTAGCTGCAAATTGCGGGCTGGTTGACATCCCAGTTGTTAAAAAATCTCCGCTGTACCCCGGAGCTCTGCTTCTCACCAACGTGAGACCGCAGTCGGAAAAAACTTTGCAATTATGTTAATTGGCGGCAGAAAAATCCCCAAAAGCATCCTGGCTGTGTTCCAGCGGGTTCATTAATAGGGATTAATTGAATCTTGTCGACTTTTGCGGGAATCGAGTAGTAGATTTTTGTTAAGCGATTTCTCGCTTTGTTTTGTGCCAGTCTTTGAAACAAAGAGAGTGGAAGTTTTTTAGGATGTCAAACGTCTCTGTAACTATAGTGTACAAATAACTTGAACCTGCTTTATTATGTGATCGTCGACAACGGAGCTGGTGGGTTGCCTAAGGGTAAGAGCTACCACCGCCCATGAGCATTTGCAGAGGCGTAAGGTCGTTTATGAACTCAAGAAAAATCTCTTACGTTTCATTACCTAACTTTCTATTGTGACATTTACCAATTTTATTTTACCTGTAATGTATTGGAAATAAATTTTAATTCACGCCAAATGGACCAATAAAAGAGTACATGAAAGCACTAGAGCTAAGTTTTAAATGATGCATTTAGATTCAGTGGTATCCTCTAAGCCTATCAATCGTATTACTGCCGCATGGGCGACCACTTAAATTAGAACTCGAATGAATTATCGTTTAAATCGATTCTGACCGCAGAATCGCTTTCATTACTAGTTACTGTAGGCGCATATTGATTGTAGATTAAACCTACTGTGATTAGAATTGCTCCGCTTATATAATGGGGGTTGGTGGCAATTTTGATGGCGTTAAACAAACAAATGGGTTTGTTTAACTAAAATACGCGATGTAAAAGGGGAGCAAAAAAGTTTTATGAAGCTTATAATAATTTATCTTATATCTTTCTGTAGCATGTTAGTGAAGGAAGGATATAGATGTTAGTTTTTGTATTCGAATAAAATAGAATAGGTTTTTTTTAGTCTTTACATTACTGTACTAGATATCAGCCTTCTTGGTTTTCTTATGAATATTTGAAGATAAAATAATTGATCTAAATCAATATTACAAGGAGGAAACATTTGTTTTTAAATGTAAGTTTGAAACGTTTTCACTCAAAAACTACTGGATCGATTTCAAAAATTCTTTCACTATCAGAAAGCTGCATCTTCGTTGACTGAAATAGGCTATGTACCTCGGACGAAGCCGAACTCAATCACAAGTCAAGCACGCATTAAAGTACGAAAAAATAATTGATAAGTTATAATTAATTTCATACGAAAACCATTACTTTAAAGGATTCTGTTTAATCAAAACGCATTTAAATAGCGCTATAGATTGCATAATCACCCAGTGCACATATTAAGTCTGATAAATACATGTTTGGATTTTAATTAGAATATGGATTATGAAGCTTTACAAATAGAATGGTTTAATTAATGTGGAAGCTATTACTATTTGACACTGAAATGATTTAGTAATGATTGTGGTTGATTCGAGTTTTATAAATTATAAGTGAAAATTTCATGATGGTGGTAAGTTAATTTATTAAAGTAAATGATAATAATATCTTTGTAATGTATATTTTTTAGCAATATCATGTAGTTTTCTTTGTATGTCTGCTTTTTTAGAGTATGGCAATTTAAATGAAAACAACGCTACTACAAATAGCTCTATAAAAAAAAAACTGGTTGATAAAGTTTAAAAATAAAAATGAACCTAAAACCAAATTCAAAACGCACTTCAGTCCAATAAAAAATGGATGATAAAATTCGTCAAGCGAAATTTAATGGCCATCAAAATTAATAAATAAAAACGGGTGACACTACCCTTGTCAAAACCTATACTTTAGAAGCTGTTGTTTCGCATTATCCTTAAACGCTTGTACATATATGTTGACAAGATATTTTTTGCTTAGTCATTGTAGTAATTATGCTCTCCGAAGGACGTTAAGTGGTTTATATTGTGTATATAGAACTAATCTTCAAAAAGATATCGAGTTATCTAGTCGATTCTTTTCAACTAAGAAAAATTGGCTTCTACTTCTCCTAGAGGCGACCTTATTGGTGACAATCTAAAAAGTGACTATTCATAATCACGTGTAAATGCTAACAGGATTGATACATTTTAGAGGTTAATAAGTTTGTGTATATTTAGTTGAACCTTACCTCTTTCGAATAATGGGAATCGGAGTTATAAAATGTTAACATTTTGTATTATATTAAGAGCTATCGAAAATTCTGAGGGGTCCTTAAAATTTGTATTATATACTAGCTGATCCGCGTAGTGTCACCTGCGAGACTATGGAAGTTTTAGGTATGGAACCATACGAGGAACACACTAATAAGTTTTCAAAGGAAATAATACGATAATTCGTGAAGACACCTGCGGTTTTTTTTACATTTTACTTTATTTATATTATATTTTTCAATATTTTATTAACACTATCATAAACGAATCTCGCAAATAACATAAAATATTACAGGAAAAAAAAATCTTTTGATAAAATTGTACACACATGATTATTTATATTATATATAACTAGATTATCTTACCGGCTCCGTCCAGATATCAAGATTAATGTTTTATCCCAAGGGAGTATTTCATTGGGATAAGAAGTATCTTATCACCCATTCACTTCCTACTCTGTCCGTATAGAAAATTTCATCAAAATTCGTGGGTCAAAAAAAGTAGTTTCAGCGCGATTGCCCAAACAAATGGACAAACAAAATGTCACATTTATAATATCAGTGAAGTCCCGTGTCCCCTACTGGGTCATGGGGCAGATGATATGCATCTGTTTCACTGATCGATTTTCTTTACGGACAACTAGGTGATCAGCCTTCTGTGTCCTGCCAGACCGAGACATTTTTTTTTGTGCGTCCCCACCGGGATTCGAACCCAGGACCCCTCGGTCTTACGGTCACGCGTTAACCACTGTACCAAGGAGGCGGTCGATATAATATCAGTGTGATAGTGTAATGATAATATAAACAATCATCATCACACAGTCGTTCAGTTACCACATGCCAAAACTCATTACAATTTCCGTCAATGAAAAACAAGGAACCGCACCGACAATAAAATTTATCGCACGATAAGAATTCAACAATTAGTGAGTAATTAATGCGCAAAAGTTTAGCGAAGAAAGGAAGACAAATAACTGAAGTTGTGTAAACTCGATAATTTGCTACTTCGACTTAAAAACTTTTTGATTTATCTCGAATTGCCGTTTCCTAATGGCCGAGTAAAAAATAGCACTCAGAGAGGGATTGTACGTGTTTTTTTATTGAATTATAGGGGTGAGGATGTTGTTGGATTTATTAAGAACTAGCTGCGCCCCGCGTTTTCACCCGCGTAAGTCCGTATCCCGTAGGAATATCGGGATAAAAAGTTGCATATATGTTATTCCAGTTGTCCAGCTATCTACTTATCCAATTTAAATGCAATCGGTTAGTAGTTTTTGCGTGAAAAAGCAACAAACACGCACACATCCTAACAAACTTTTGCATTTATAATATTAGTAGGAGAGATTTAATAAGAAATGTGCGATAATACACTAATTTAATTCATTTTTTATCTTACTAACGGTCAGTATATACTTGCTTACACATACATAGTCTATACGCACTAAGGGATCATATTATATACATACAATGGTAAAATAATTTTTGAAATAGGTCCAGCTGCTTTTGAGATTAGCGCGTTCACACAAACAAACTGACTCATCGACAATGTATATATATTTTTTATGAGCGTTAAGTCTTTCATTATATAAAAATATAATGCTTCAAAAGTTAATTTGTTATTACATATTTCAAAAAGGGAGGTTCCTGATACGATCGTAATTTTTGTGTTTGTTACCTGATAACTTTATATCGGGTGAATCGTATTTGATGATTGTTTTTTTATTTGATACCTGGTGCTTCCTGTGGTCCCATTTTAATTTGTTCTATTTGCGTCAATTTGATGTTAAAAAGCAGCAGCAGCTTGAGCAGTGGTGGCTCAGTGGTGGGAACCTGGGTCTTCAAAATCGATAAGTCGAGGTTCGAGACCGGGCGAGCGTGCAGGAAATAAATTGATTTTTCAATTTATCTGCACATGTGGATAACATCACCACTGCTTAAAACGGTGAAGGAAAACATCGTGAGGAAACCGGCATGTCCAAGAATCAAAAGTTCGACGATATGTGACATCTGCCAACCCGCACTTGGCCAGCGTGGTGGATTATGGCCTGAACCCTCATAGGAGGCCTGTGTCCCAGCAGTGGGAACATGTATGGGCTGATGATGATGATGTTAAAAATAATTACAAACGTGTAATAGTATTACTACGTACAAAACCGAGTGTACCAGCTAGTATGCGAAAGCTCCATGTACCCCAGGTATCTTATTTGAATGTTACAATGTAACATCTGTTCAAAAAACTTCGCTGCAATAACAAGTTAAGAAAACGGAGGCGGACTTAAATATTTTCTCTAACGACATCTACTGAAGCTTTGTAGTACAAAATGTGTATGTCTCTACTATCGGTGTACGAATTTGACGTTCGAGTCGAGTATCTTGCGAGGTGAGTTTATTTTCTGTGAGTTTTTTTGTTGAGATACGTACTACTTTATTAGTAAGGTAAGTTTTAACTGTTTAAAAGCAAATTTTAATCGTGGCTAGGAGAAGGAAAAAGAGATTTGAAACCAACTGAATTAGCTTTGTGTTCACTACCGCTGTGTATTTCAGGACTCTGTTCAATTCCTTTAATTTTGTAAAGAATATAATGTAGCCTTTTCCAAGTGTGTGTGTTCTAGTGTATAAGTGTTTGATAAAGTAGCTATATGTTCACACTAAATAACAACAATCAAAATCACACTATCATACTAATATTATGAATGGGAAAGTTTGTTTGTTTGGATGTTTGTCCGTTAATCACGATGAAACTACTGAACGGATTTTGGTGAAATTTGGTATACAGACTAGGGTGAGAATATGAGCTGACTTGGCTGATTGGATACTTTTTATCCCGATTAAATGCTCTGCTGCTGTTGCTGCTTGGAACAGGAATCTTGATATCCAGTCGGAGTCGGAACGAACGTCTAATAATTTAATAATTTTGTAATAAACAAGGTTTCGAACACGTGGTAGGGGCGAGATAGTTTGCGCAGTATCGAAAATAAAAGGCATCGCTGGAGAAGCATTCGTACACATTTTACTTTACTCGTCTCGTCTTTGTCCAATAAAAGATAGTTTGTATCGCATTCTTTGGATCTTTGTCACTTGCGACTTGTATTTCAACGGCGAATAGCTTGTTATTATTTATTTTATGGTCTCTGCTGTGAGGGTTTTATTGCCTGCTGGTATAGCTACAATGTTTGTGTGTTTGTCCGTGATTTTTCTTTGAGAGTCATATAGAGGCTGTAGGTTCGGTGTATTAAATAAAAAACAGTGTAAAATACAGTACACTTTATCTAACACACCTCCTTGGTACTGTGGTTAACGCCTGAGCGTAGAACCGAGGGGTCTTGGGTTCAATTCCCGGTGGGGACGCACAAAGTTCAGTTTTTCTTTGTTTACTTGCATTATTATTGTAATATTTTATGTGTTTTTCAATAAACCTTTCGTCTATCTATCTGTCTGTCTGTACATCTATCTATTTATTTATGTTTCTATCTATATATGCTATACCTATCTATCTATCTATCTATCTAACCTATCTATCTCTCTATCTATCTGCCCATCCATCCTATCTAATGACAAATAACTTAATAACTCACCAATATAACGACTACAATAGCATCTTACATCACGCCCATTCCTCTAACCGAACGTAAAAACGTCACTTAAATCGGCTTAAATATAAAATCCTGCCAAAATCCCCTCCAACCACGCTACTCGGGAATTCTTTAAAAAATTAAAGCGAACAATAATTCAAGAGCTGAATAACGTGCTGATAGTGCCAGAAGAAAATTGCATTCCAGTATTTCTTTCGAGCCAGCTACGAATGAATGGAAAAACAGAGGGCGAGCTGGTGGCGGGGAGTAACTACATCTGTTGGCGTCGTACGTACGATGTTCGTATATTTCAGTCCAACGATATATCCGTCGAGCCACTAATATTATAAATGCGAAAGTTTGTAAGGATGTGTGTGTGTTTGTTGCTCTTTCACGCGAAAACTACTGAACCGATTGCAATGAAATTTGGTACGTAGACAGCTGGAAAACTGGAATAACATATAGGCAACTTTTTATCCCGATATTCCTACGAGATATGGACTTACGCGGGTGAAACCGCAGGGCGCAGCTAGTCTTTCATACTTTGAATCAACAATATGGCAGATAATGAAACATTTTAATTGGGTATAATTTAATCGCGATTAATAATTATTTATTTTATTCGTCACGTTAACAAGTACTTTGTGCGCAAATGAAATAATATTCACCGTTAATAATATTTGGTTAACGATATCTGAGTTTCGTGGTGATTATTTATAATTAAGCTTTATTATGACGGATGTTAAGTACATATAACACGCATTAATTATAAGAAGATGCATAAGGCCACCCAGTAAGGACCTGTACTCAGTAACGATTGCGACATCGCGCACACCTGCGGTTCCAGAAAGTATGACGGCAATCACCACGACCGCGACGCTGCCCCGCCGAAGACGATGGACACTCTTGGTTCCAACATTGAACCGGTGGGACGTAGTTAATTAAGTTACATATAATTTAAAATGTAATTTTTACAATAAATTATTATTAAGTATATTATATATTTCGTTTTTTTTGCGCCTTCGCGGGTCGGTCAATTTATTCATACGATTGTGTTTTGTTTGTTTACTAGTGCATGGATTTTGCCGAGGCCGTATCCCTTTCCTCACCTATCTCTGCCTTATCCCTTACCCCTTTACACACATTTACAGAAACCACACCTCCATGAATGTGATCGCCTACCATCGGCGAACTACCAGCTCAGTTGCTCGCTATTTCTAAATAATTCAGATGAAATGTATGGAGCCCCTAAGTCCGGGTCTCATATTTACAATTCGAAAAGGCTGAAACTTCTCTAATTGATTGTTTCAAGCCTCTGAGCGGCTTACGTAAAATGTAAAAGGGAACTTTTTCAATCAAATGCGTAGGCTGAGAATTCGCGCGTCCGTATTATGGTTTTTCTATAGGCTTAAGTGCTAGGTTGTTGATTTAGTACTTATCGCTCGAGTATAGAAATTTTTGTTTAAAAAAAGACTAAATCATCTTTAATTGGAAGAAACATACCAAAATTAAATGGAAACTAGCACTGAGAGTGGCATTAGCTATAAATAAAATGTCATCATGATCGATTAAACGAGGTAATAGGCTCTACAAACATAGTGATATTAACGCACAGCCCAAACCACTGGACGGATCTGGCTGAAAATGGGCATGGAGATGGGATATTATGACGCAGGTATCCGCTAAGAAAAAATTCTGCACCCACGAGGAAAAAACAAGGGTTGAAAGTTTGTACCACGAAAATTTATTAAGACCGCGCGGGCGAATCTGCGGGCAACAGTTTAGTTAGTTATATTATAAAAACAAAGCAAGAAAGTTTTCTGTCGGCAAATTTTACATCACAAAATACTATAAAATTAAGTAGCAAACCAGAACGATATATTGTTAAGAAAAACAATACGCGAAATAGACGGTACCTATAAATTAAAAGCAATTCATTATTTTCTATATACAGCATAATATCAGCTATCATTTGTCTATAACAGCCATAATTATTCAGTAAAGGGCACCAATTAGTGAGTAAAAGATCGGAATTCCGATGTTTCTCCTAATTGGTTCCTTAACGACAGTATAACTGCATCTTTGCTTTCTTAGAATTTGTATTTGGTTATAAGACGTATTCATCTATTAAATAAACTAGAAAATGCATTTGCTTTACTGAGAAATAAAGAAGTGCTTTCATAATAATTACAACATTAAAAAAGAGGGGTGATGGCTCAATGGTCAGAACTTCGAACTTCAAAATCGATGTCTGGGTTCGAAACCGGGCGAGCGTGCAGGAATTAAACTTTTGAATTTATCTACACATGCGGGTAATATCACCACTGCTCGAAAGAAGGATAACATCGTAAGGAAACCGGCATGTCCGAGAATTAAAAGTTCGACGGCATGTGACCTCTGCCAACCCCGACTTGGCCAACGTGGTGGGTTATGGCCTGAACCCTCATAGGAGGCCTGTGTCCCAGCAGTGTGAACATATACGGGCTGATGATGATGATTCATAGTAATTGGTGCCGTACTCGGATGGGTATCGCTATTGACGTCTGATTAAAAAGAGGCTTATACCGCGATTGTTCAATAGAAAGTACTATGACTATGAATAACAGGGTCTATACCCAGATGGAGTGATATGTCTTGGAATGGACACTAAATTGCTGTAATGGGAAACAATCTTAGACGGGTAGAGAATTTTTCGATCTTTACATCGAAAAGTGATTAAATTCAAATCAAATTTTTAGTTTAATTCAAATTCATATATTTCCAAACACATTATTTACCATAACGGAATGGGAAGAAAAAGATAAATAAAAAAGACGCAGATTAAGTATCAAAATAACAAGTGAACTCCGGGATCAGATCAATAAAGATATACTACATACAAAAATAGATAGAATTCCCTGTTTCTAATGAACGCACTGAGAAATCATATAAATGCGATAATATACTTATTTAAAGAGCACAGTGCAGTGAATCTGATGAACATAATCTTATTTGTTAAACCTTTATGAGGATAGATTTTTAAAGAGATTGAACAAATCCATTAATGACATTTTTGCAGTAAACATTTTATACTCTATTTTCTTTACTTAATTTTTTGATTTGTCATTGTTTTTTTGCTTACCATATTTAATTTATATCGTCTCATCCTACTAATATTATAAATACGAAAGTTTGTAAGGATGTATGTGTGTTTGCTGCTGTTTCAGGCAAAAGCTACTAAACCGATTGCAATTAAATTTGGTACGTAGACAGCTGGACAGCTGGAATAACATATAGGCAACTTTTTATCCCGATATTCCTACGGGATACGAACTTATGTCAAAATTTAATCGTCTGTAACAAACTTGAATCGTAATACAATAAAATGATGGAAGCTGCTGATTTGTGCGGAGTTTTTTTGTTGGGTGGAGCCACTAATTATTAAGAGAATAAGGAGAAGAAGAAATGAGTGCACTTTGTAAAAACTAAAAATATATCGCAACAGTTTTATTTTATGTTCGCAAAGAAATTAAGAATGCGATGTTTCTTAACAAAGTAATTACAATAAGTAATAAATAATAATTTAACAACAACAGATATATAAAAAAAAAACCTATTAATATTCATATTTTTGTTCACGAAAATATGCACAAAAGCTTAGAAAACTGCACCTAACAATCTAAACTAATTAATTAAATTTAAAAGATCACGTGAGTATGTATTCTTTAAAACTAAAACTGAATGTAAAGTCTTTAATGTGTATAAAATGAATACGAATTTCTAGAACATTTATCATTTTGTTTGTAAAAGTTCTACGTTCAGAAATATTTGTTAAACAACTTTAACGAGACGAAAATATAAAACAGATAAATTTCAAAACGGGGAAACCAGAAAATTAAAAAATTCACATTGAAAGTTTCGACTTTTGGAAACAAAATATGATATGTGGTTTTAAATTTCAGTCAGACCGAAATTAAAAACTCAAAAATTATGAACCTGTTTTTATTATTTCAACCATTTTGGCGGGAAAGTTGTGACGTTATTGGAACTTGTTTTTAAATTATTAATAAATGTGTTAAATTGTTTCTTTAGCTCTTACAATTTTCAATATCGAGATCCTTTATGCACACATAGTTTATTTAAGTAATAGATTTTATTATTTGAAAACATGAAACGATAATAATTTGTTTAAATAAATACTTTAAATGAGTTTTACAACAGCTCTTTCCATAACATTTAACACATGACGGTTGACGTTCCTACAACTGGGTATATTTATACAATATCTACAACATATAAACCGCAACTGCCTACAACACTGAGCGTAAATCTTTCAAATTTAATTGTATCATCAGCACGGTGTCAAAAAAACATACATAAATGTCTCAATGAAGAATTCGTTCAACAGAATCCTCTTAATAAACAAAGAAAACTCACTTAAATAACGCTATTCACGCCTCGAATTTAGTCCGCATTCTGGCGTAATCCAGTCGTTTCAATGAGACATTATTAACTTTTTATCGCCTTCCATTAGATAAGGGATAGGCTTTTAAATTTCAAATACGCATTTTCAAATAACCTTAGCATAACGGTAAGATAATCCAATCTCAGGGGAGCTTCCCCGGAATCATTTCGGAGAATATGTTTTTCTGTTATTTTTCAAATGCGACGTGTGAGACGAGTTTAGGAGATTCCGTATACAGTGGCAATGAGAATAAATTGGGTAGCTCTTTAATTTTGTCATGGTTAAGAGGTATTCAGAATCGTGTGACTGGAAAATAGCTTGTTATTTCATATATTATACATACATCCATTGAAAAGGAAAATGAGACTTTGTGTTAATGAGGAAAAGACACGATTCGCCATGTTGGGATGTGATTGTTCTCTCTTTAATATACTATAAGTCTCATAAGATAGATCTCATATGGAGTAATGAATCAGCTATTGTCCTCCTCTTGGTCCGTACAATCGGCTTGCATTTACGTTTACGTCCATTGAAAAAGTCTCTATAACATAATTAGTAAATGTGAAATTGGAAGCCTCTTTACCTCGTCTTAATCCTTTCTTTCCATCCCATCATTTTTTTTCTTTATACAAACGCGTAAATTCCTATCCAAATAATCATGGGCAAAGGTCGTTTCCTGCCTCTTCAAAAATAAATAAAGCCAAAAATAAAACCTCGAATTCTTTGTTATACAAAGGCAAACGAGCAAGCCATTGCCTGGTGGAGAACACGAGTTTAAGGTGATGTATCTTTGTCACCATCGGCGTTGCAGCTGGTGGGTCGCCTAATGATAAACGCTACCATCGCTCATGAACATTTGGACAGGTGCGAATTCATTTGCAGACCACACGCCTATAAATGGATTGCTCTATTTAAATTCTGTGGGTTAAAGAAAGGATTGACGAGAGGAATAAAGGAGAAAATTGGGTGGGTAACAAAAAGGGAATACGGGGATTTCAAACATACGGACATAGGAAGTAGCAATGTTTGAATGATACTTCTGTGCGAGATAAGTTATTTCTGGCGTGATTAAACAGTAAGTAATGGATAACTTCCAAGCATTTACATCCTTTAGAGAAGATCGGATGAAATTGTTTGTATTTAACTATGAAAGTTGTGTGTATATTTACACGAATATTGTAAACATAATTAGTTTATAAAAGTGGAAATTTGTAAGTAGTTAGTTTTGGTATTAAATTAAATGTATAAATTTATTTCCAAAAGACAATTACCTATGCTTTATTTATATTTCTGTTGTTCGGTACATAATAAATTGTATTTATTTATACATTCTACTGCATATCTTATTTATAAAGCGCCTATAACCTTTGAGATGACAAGACACGTCTTTGTTCGTGTAACAAGGACCCCTGAACCCATCCACGTGTATCCAGTGTAACGCTTCGCTTCAATGATATGGAAAACTATATTTCGGTTAAATTATTTTTCTTTTTGTTGACACCGCGTTATTTAGGATGTGGCTCATAGAATTTGTTTATTTGCCGCCGAATATTTGTCCAAATAATTCGTTACTTTTTGATCTGTTTATTTAATGGATAATAAATTGGTATTAATGACGAGAGACGTTGTGAGACAACTTGCGTTTTTCGTCGATTGGTTTAAGGATTATAGTCCCAAATCAGATGCTTTTTCTGTTGTCTTCATTGAACAGATATGAAATATATACAAAAAAAAAAAAGATAAGCTAACTGTCATATAACAGAATATTCAATGGTTGTGGATGAAATGATGAAAATGACAATCTCTCATTAATCTTTCATATAGAGCCTCCATTATATATATTAAATTGGCTTTTAATAATATAAAAACAATACTTTTCAAAATTATAATCCCTATTATCCTATTTGCAATTTAATATTTGTAGCTATATAGCTATATATAGCTTACTATTCAAAAGAAACAGATACCTATATATTTTATTCAGTTATACATCTTTAATCAGCCATTAGGGTAGGGTATTAACAAACTAAATAATAGTTGAATTTATTAACGCAACGGTCACGGTTATACGTCTAGGCACTTTGGAAGTTGGGCAATAAATAACCGCTGGGAAGTGCATTCTGAAGTACGAGTTGTCGCGAATTTATGCGAGCGTGGAAACACACGGGATATTGATTGTTTTACAAGAAACTGGCTTGGCTCGATTTCGCCCGGATTGACCCGGGATACAATGCCCTGTGCTACTTGGTATAGCTCGGATAGTTTTCTAATAATAAAAGAATATTTGAAGTCGATGGAATATTTTTATGTTTATTCGTTATGTACAAAATCATACATATTTGGTTTTTTACAGGTTTTTATTAGATTCACGTTTAAACGTTTCGTTTTTCACCCATTTATACGTACAGTTTTAATTCAAGCTGTGTAAGCTTATCAAGGATCGGTGACAACACAATAATTTCATGAGCTTCTTAGTATCCTGATTAGGTTCGCCAGGCTTAAATAATATACTTACGTATACTTTGTATAAGAGCAAGTGAGACAATTTAGTAGATTCTCTCATCATATAACTTCACGACGATCTTTTTTGGGGTTGTTGTATCCATCCCTGTACGAAGCCGCGGGCAGAAGCTTGTAATATATGTAAGGTGACTGATCTATCAACGCATAGCCCAAACTACTAGACCAATCGAGCTGAAATTTGAAATTTGGCATACAGACACTATAATGTAAACATCCACTAAGAAAGGATTTAGTTAAATTCTACCTCCAAGGGGATTAAATAGGGGATACAATTTTTTGCTATGTATATTTTGTTGACCGCCTCCTTGGTACAGTGGTTAGCACGTGAGCGTAGAACCGAGGGGTCCTGGGTTCAATTCCCGGTGGGGACGCACAAAAAAAATGTCTCGGTCTGGCAGGACACAGAAGGCTGATCACTTACTTGTCCCTAAAGAAAATCGATCAGTGAAACAGATGAACATCATCTGCCCCATACCCCACTAGGGGATACAGGACTTCATTTTTTTTTAATTTTTTGTTACACCACGCGGGCAAAGCTATAGGCAACAGCTATTTCAAACATATACAGTGTATACGTGTTAACACCGTACAGTATTTAATCCCGTGTATCACGCATCACACCCACTTGAAGTCACGCTGCATGCACTTACAATGTCACGGTGTTTCACGTGTATTTCTGTTACATGAAGTTTTTCGTTCGTGCTGGATTTATTTTTCAGCAGAACTTACGAGCAAAATTTGGAACTGTAACGCAATAGTAATTAATAACAGTGTACATGTAAAAACTTTGTTTGACATAAAATTAGTTAGATTTTATTTTATTTATTTATTTTATTTTAATACTTTTATTAAATATTAATTATAGAAAGAAGAAAAAAAGAAAAAGAAAATATAAAGAATAGTTAAAGATAATGTATAACGGGGCGGCCTTATCACTTTAGAGTGATTTCTTCCAGGCAACCCCAACATTTTAAATATTCAATACACTATCGTATAAAAGTCTTTTTTTATAGCAGATTTTCCTTTCCTTTTGTCATAAATAATACATTTTTTACTATTAATAATGTACATAATTTGTATATATAAATTAAAAATATAAGAGCATATCTATACTAATATTATAAAGGTTAAGAGTTTGTTTGTTTCTTTGAACGCACTAATCTCAGAAACGACTGTTCTAATTTTATAAATTATTTCAGTGTTAGATAATCCATTTATTGAGGAATGCTATTATGTACCACAGCCGAGGGCGGATCGCTAGTAATATATAAGAATATTCATTGTATCGGTGATACGAAAAATCCTATAAATGAGGTTTGTATAAAGCTGATGCATTGTTAGGAACAATAAAGGATTTTGAATGCACAAAATATTTCGTTCCGCCGTGATACTAAGTAGACATTTTCATAATGCTCCGTCACGGGCTGGATGTAAGAAAGAAATAATATTCTATTTCTATTTATTTATTTTTTGTTGAACGCTTATTAAATATCTTCTTGGTCATCATAACATTCAACTAGCTGCGCCCCGCGGTTTCACCCGCGTAAGTCCGTATGCCGTAGGAATATCGGGATAAAAAGTTGCCTGTATGTTATTCCAGTTGTCCAACTGTCTGCGTACCAAATTTGATTGCAATCGGTTCAGTAGTTTTTGCAAGAAAGAGTAACAAACACATGTGTGTACATCCATAATTGAATTTGGTACGTAGATAGCTGGAAAACTGGAATAACACATAGGCAACTTTTAAACCCGATATTTCTACGGGATATAGGCTTACGCGGGTGAAACCGCGGGGTGTTACTAGTCGGTGTATGTAGTACACGTACAGATATAGACTGCGAAGTCACTTTTGTTCAGACTAGTCGTTCGTTCGTTCGTTCGTTCAGTTAGTCGAACAGATTGGTCACTTACTCCGTTATGGAATCATATATGTAGATCGGGTATTTAAAACCCTAAATATGTCAAAGTTTTCGTATAAAACAAACGTTCTTAAATGCTTATTTCATTAATTGCCATTAATATCACCTTTTAAAACTAACTCTCCAATAAAATAATTCAAATCCACTATCTAGAACTGAAGCATCTTCGTAGTTATGGCAATGCAGTCAGAATGCTTTTTAAATACAGCTGTAACGTCAGTCCCGGGAATTTGTCTGGCTACGTCACTAGTGGACCTAATAGCTGGAAATATTAACTCGCTATTGAGTCATTGTCTCACTATCTCCTGGTTTCTTTAGAATTTCGTACCTGTAATGACTGAAGTTTCATCAACGCTTCTGCGAAACTTCTTATCTGTGCTGTAAGACGAGTATTTGAATAATATTATATAAATTATAAGTATTAAGTCGAAACAGGGAAGGAAAACATCGTATAGAAACCGACATGTCGAAAAAACTAAGAATCGACGACATATGGCATCTGTCAATCCGCACTACATTTTGCCTCGGATGCTAGTTTCCCTGAAATGGGAATATAATACATGAGCTAATGATTACGATAATAATGAAGTATTAAGTACGCGTGTTCAAAAGTAAACTATTTATACGCAGAATTTGAATTTGATTCGAAAATTCCAAATCACTATTTTATGTCTAATGAGCCCAAGATCTAATCAAGAGGAATAACAACGATCTCCCTCGGCTATAGGCCTTACAAGTAAAAAATTGTCTTTAGGTTTCAATTGCTCTTATACAGAATTACGTAAGGAATTTATTTAATCCTGGTGGTCCTAAGCAGGATACTATGATTAGCTCATGAAATTATTGTTTTGTCACCAATCCTGATTAAGATTAAATCTGTCCGTTTAAAATGAGTAAAACTCGAGTCTAGCAGATTCGGTTACATATAATAAAGGTGAAGTTAATATCAGCGTGTTAATAATAAATGCACAATTAATTAAATTGCTTATCACGGCGTGTAGCAGATACATACGCAATTATATTAAGCAGAACATTACTCGAAGCGCACAAAATAAACAGTTGACGAAAGTTTTAGCTTCTTAAATGAAATTTACATTAAATTCCGCCCAGCCAGTAAGTTTGCTAGTTTCTTGTCTCGGCTTTAACTGGACGAGTTAATCCGAATTAAAGCTTGCACGGAACTGTATTAAGATGTATATAGGAAATTTTGGCGCTGAGAGAATTGACTATTTTGAGTATTTGCTTTATGGAAAAGGAAAGGATCGGATTCATTAAACTTTTAAAAAGAAGGTAAGTAAAGATTATCATAAATTGGTTGCTAATTGTATGTTGAGCTTATAGTAGATTTAATAATAGATATCTCTAGATTTATTTTACAAACAAACTCGCTTTCGCATTTATGATATAGGTGTGGATTTTAGTTTGTATTGATCGCATACCATGATTTGTAGCTTAGATTACCTATCAGAGTGTTATTCTTATATTTGGGAATAAGGGTTTTTTTATATTGGAAACTGTACATTCAATACACCTAGTACTTTTAATATCGTAAAATTTTACATTTCATCAAAACCTGTTTAGCAGCGTTGGTGTGGAAGACACCTCACTTCTAAAAATGTAGACATAGCATTTAACGTTTATTGCTTGAGTAGAGAATTTAATTTATATGTGTATATTTGGTGTGAATAAATAAATAAAATAAAAACACATTTGTAGCCTGTCAGCAAAGGACGTCAGATAGATGCGAAAAGTTGAGAAAAACTGGGGTTCCCGAAACAAAAGGAGTATTGAATAGAAATA
Organism: Zerene cesonia; assembly: GCF_012273895.1. Classification (NCBI taxonomy): domain Eukaryota; kingdom Metazoa; phylum Arthropoda; class Insecta; order Lepidoptera; family Pieridae; genus Zerene; species Zerene cesonia. Next base: position 8,890,830 of record NC_052116.1, on the reverse strand, counting down.
ATCTATCGGCCAAGTTGAGTCGTTACCAGCTCGCGAGTCGATGTGCAAACTCGTGTAGTCGAGCTTTGTTTATTTTGGAAGTAATTTTCGAGTTTGGGCCGTAAAAAGAAAGGACGATCAAGCGGCTATGGAAGAAGTTGGGGAGCGTTGAGTTGTGATGTTTTTATCATATTGAAGACGCTATTCGAGTTCTGATGTATTTATTTAAAATGATATGTTTGGAGTTGAAACATGCGATCAGATGTCGTTATTGGAATTGTATCTTACTGTCCTACTGATATTATAAATGCGAAAGTTTGTAAGGGATGAACGGGGATGAAAGTTTGTATGAAAGACTCATTGATGACTCAACGAAGTTTGCAGACACAGTTGTTGTAATATGTGCCTATGTATGTGCTTTTATAGTTTATTTATAGAATTTATTTCTGTATGATTTGGTGCACAAAGTATTTTGATTTGATACTATTGAAGAATAACAATATAGGGTTTGAAATCCAACACAATAATAACCAGCAACAGATTTACTGGATATCAAAATCACAAAACCGCACAAACTACAATAATTCACGAGTTTACAAAACCGCGAACTAAACTCATTAATTTCGTTTCTAATTTAGAAGCGCATCCGGGGACGGAGCGAATGCAAAATTACTGAGACAAAACTAAATACGTAAATTAATTTGGAACTTTCGGGGCCGAATCGGCGCGGTGTGAGTTGTGTTGTGCGGTTGTAATTTTATTGCTTTGCCACGGTGTTGCTTCTGATAAATAGTACAATGAGCGATTCCATTTGGGAGGTATAAAAATCCCTGCTTATATTGTTAGGTAGCTCTTGCCGGTGGCTTCGCAATAATTGCTAATTCGGAGTAGTTTAATAGATACAATGGAGCTGGTGGGTCGCCTGATGGTAAGCGCTACCACCGCCCGTGAACATTTGGTGAGGCGTAGTCGATTGCAGACTTTACGCCTCTGTAAATGGATTGCCGACTTCAAATTGGAAAGGGATTCAGAAAAGGCGAGAGTTCAAGTAAATATCCGAGTAATAGTGAAATAATTTTTTATATCGGTCTAGTAGTTTCTGAGATTAGTTTGTTCAAACAAACTCTTCAGTTCTTTTTAATAGTATTAATTGGGTTTACGACACGACGACATTATAACATGAAATTTACTAACTAAATTTAATAATGTTGAATTTTGCGTATTTATTTATTGGTTATGTGATAGGTATTATAATAGAAAGATGTAATTTTAATATCAGATAAATACATATTAATAAAGTACAAAATAACTTTACTGAAAAACGTATTTACTAACTATAACCCACCACCCCCCATAGAGTTTAAATTCGCAACAGCTAACTAGGATATAACAAGTAATCTCAACTCAATATAAAGTTGTGCGCTCCTCGCATCAGCTCATAGGAACAATATTACCGTCTTCAACAATTTTAGAGATAGCTTATACACTAGACATCCTAGGTACTGACATGAAGGCGCATTTTAAGTGAAGTTTAAATAACTGATGAGTCGTTTTATTCGACTAAATACGAAGGTTTTTAATTCGATTTTATTTTTTGAGTTTGTGATTAAATTTTCGAGGTTTTCAACTGAACGACGTGATTCTTTTTTGTTGTTTGAATTGTTTTTGTATCATTTAAGGAGGAGGGTACCTTCCACCCAGGGACGATAGTGACTATTAAGAATTATTTAAAACTACTGAACAATTGGTAAATCCTTGTGTACCTTAAAGGTAATGTAACTAACTTGGTGCAGTGGATAATGAGTGGGCGTAGAACCAGGACATAGAATAGCTCTTGGTTCGATTCTCGGTGGAGAGAAACAAAAAAAACTTTCTACTATTTAAGAAATTTAACAGAATCGTTCAGCGAGACGAATATTCTCAACAATTGTCCCATAATATGATGAATTACATAAATATAAAAATGAGTTAATATTATAAGTTCGCTTCAGAATATCACAGACAGAATATAACTCCTCCTTTTCACTATGCTTTTGAATTGAAAAATAAAATTCGCATGTATTGCGTTCATTCAATATTCTCCATTCGCGACTGCTATATTCTAATAAAGTGGCAGTTTTCCGATCGGGAGCGATGCCGCGTTTCCGTTGGAGCGGAAAAAAACGGAATCAAACAATTTGTAGCAGCGATCCGGTCCGGCAAATTCAATCAACACGCTGACGTGGCGTTTCATATTTTTGTCACTGCCCGAGGGAATTGTTTCATTACATATGACGCGGGGCGGCGCCACATGGGACTGTAACGGATCAGAAGCGACGCGTATTATGCTACCATTTTAGGCACTAGCGAACTGTTCACATTTCGCGTGTTTCATCTGTTAGTACGTCATGGATTTGTAGAGGAATGCATAGAACAACTACTAAAAGTGCGTAACAATTGCAGTTTGTATTTATTAGTTTCTATAATGAAGACAAAGCCATCGTATATAGATCAAATCTTCTTTCATGTTCTCATTCTACGTAGCATTTAAAATGAATAGATTTGGGTTATCTTAGGTATTGTATGTATAGTTATCAAAGATACGAGCTTCATATTACAATAGATGCTCAGATGTGTCCATTTGCCTAGATTTAAGGAAGTTTCCAGGGAATTCAGAAGTCCTATTTCGACTCGCAGTGCACCATCCCAAAATGTTACTATCTCTTGATTAATGTAAATGATAATTTATATTATATACATATCAGATAGCGGATGTTACATAATTACGTATTAGTGTAATAAAAGTAATAAATGAAGAATCATTATACAGATATATTACCATAACAATTCACGATAACTTAACAGTTTTTCACAGTCGGCCATTGCGCTTGAAGGAGCAGACTATACACTACTATTCGACTTTTACATGACAAATAACATTGACATGTGTATAAATCTGGCAATAACAAAAGATAAAAGCGCTTTTTTAATTGATATTTTAAATAGAGCATAACTCTCATTATATTTTGAAACAAACAGAATAGTGCTCACATACTGCTAGTTGGTACTTCATTCTTTACCTACATGTAACATGCTTCACCAGATGAAATATACAACAGTATTAAAAGCAATAACTCAGGTAAAGGCATATTAATACAAGAAATATATGAGACTGAAAGTGCTGACGTAACTGAAACACTTTTTTATATTTCTTTTAAGATATGGCAATTCCGATTTTTTTAAAACAAATCTACACATTTTCGCTACCAACATTCAATAAAACAACCGCAAAAAATCTTCGCAATTTACGTATTTGTATAGGACACAAAAATAACGAGCGAGGGCTGATATAAATTCAATTCCGGAATCAATTACACATCGATCGGCGGCAACCCTAACGGAATGCAAATGAAAAATTCTGGAAACCTGCAACCCTTGAGCGTGATGGGGTAAAACGGAGCTGTCATCTGTGAATATGAGCGCAATGCGTGGAAAGGGTATATGAAAGTTATTGGTCTGATACTCCATACATGGTATCTGTGTTAACAACGTAACAGACGTATTTTAATTTTAAAAAATCTATCGACTCCATTTTGTGTGGTCGGCCATCTTGAATTTGAAATTTGAGATAGTGTTTTACTTGATAAGTCATTTCATTTGATATCTATTTTAAAGAGATGCGAAGAGCCAAAAAATAGATGGTCTTCATTCATCATCATTTCATCATTCATAATGCTACTTTATTACAAACAAAAAATTAAACTGAACTTCATCCGTTTGGGTAGGTAGGTACAATATTTTAATGAAAAATGTTGATTACATCAATAATAATGTTTAGAAGTAGCCGCTCATCAAGCCACGGAATTATCGAAATCTGTTCAGTATATCTAGAGATACGGGACAGTCTACAAATTCACAAATACACAAACTAGACTCAACACACGTAAATGAAGATTAAGAAATGGAAATTAACGAAAAAAAAAAAGGAAAGAAACATTTATCAGGTTAAATAGGCTTATCGCTTATAAGCGATCTCTGCCAAGCAAGCTTTGGATATGTGTTTTTATTCAATTTAAAGAGGTTATTTAATGCATACACAACGACAGATAATGTTTTAAACTGTAATTCTAGTTAGATCTACACTAATCTTATAAAGAGGAAGAAATTATAATTTTGTTTGTTTGTTTGTAATGGATTAATTCAAAAACTAATGGACCGATTTCAAAAATTCTGTCACCATTAGAAAGCTGCAAATTCACTGAGTAACATAGGCTATATATGTACCACGGGCGAAGCCGGGGCGATATAGTTTAACTAGATTTCTCTCACTCAGCAATAAAATAGACGAATATAACTCCTGAAGTTCATACAACGTGTATCGATCTTATTATCTTTGTGTGATATCGTACTAGCGATCGTATTACTAACTAATTTGTTTGTTAATTACTATAGTGTAATGGAGCTGATTAAATGTTGTGTGGTTTAGTTTAATTTCAATATTATCTATACTAATATTATAAAGCTGAAGAGTTTGTTTGTTTCGACGCACTCATCTGAGGAACTATTGGTCCGATTTTATAAATTCTTTGAGTGTCCCATTTATTCAAGGCTTTAGGCTATATAGGTATATTTACCACGGGTAAAGCCGGGGCGGACTGCTAGTTACTTATATTCGCCGAACTTATGACAAATTAGAAATCCTACTAATATTAAGGTCTAACAGTCTATTCACTAACCTAACCTAACCTAACCCCTTCTTATTTATCTTATTAGAAAATTGTGTTAGTTCACTAGCTCAATTGTCTTTTATTCCATAAAAAAGTAAATCTAATAACGTGGTTTCACAAACACCGCATCTACGAATCTCTGTCATAATCTGTGCCGTCACGTCTCCGCATACAAAGACACAAGCTGGGTAATTCTTATATTTGTTGTGTGGGGCAAAATAATAGAAATAATCAAAGTGTCTCGAACTGTTGTACCCACTCTGTATGTAAATAAGCAATCCGCCGCGAGCGGGGAGTTCTGTCTAATTCCCAGAAAACAACACTGCTGGTCATAGACTAGTGGTCACAGATATGGCATGATGTAATTTAAATATTTTTTGCGATTTTTATGTGATACGGGTGATCATTTCACAGGCTCCTTTGCCATTAATGTGATAAATAATTGTGGATATTTTTCACAGCATATTAATTATAACATCTTTTTTAATTTGTAATGGACCGCACACGTAACTTACAATAAGTCCGCACGCAAAAACGAAAACCAATTCACGAAAATATTACTACGGAATCGTGTAAAAATTATGCATGTTACGTATCACTTGTTATTAAAAGCGGAGCTCGTTGTTAGCACAATTACATAATATATAAATATATAATACATAATAGCACAGATAACTTAATACTATTTTAATATTAATAAAAGCGAAATTGTCAGATACTCTTATTCATTATTTCATATTCATGTTCATCTATAGTCCTTTCTACTAATATTATAAATGCGAAAGTTTGTAAGGATGTGTGTATGTTTGTTACTCTTTCATGCAAAAACTGCCCAACTGATTGCAATGAAATTTGGTACGTAGATAGCTGGACAACTGGAATATATTATAGACTACTTTTTATCCCGATATTCTTACGGGATACGGACTTACGCGGGTGAAACGCGAAGCGCAGTTAGTGCTAGATAATCTAAAATTATATATGTATATTGGCGTACAATAGATAACTAGATCCACAATTAGACCTTTCTAATGAGCTATACAAGACTGACCGTACTGAAACATAGGCCTCCTATGAGGGTTCAGGCCATAATTCACCACGCTGGCCAAGTGGTAGATGTCACATGTCGTCGAACTTTTTGATTCTTGGACATGCCGGTTTCCTTACGATGTTGTCAATTACAATGTCTGTTTTATACAACTCGCTCGGATATTTTCTACGATCTTTTTAGCCAATTGTGAGTATCTGCGATATAATCTTTGCCGTACTAACGGGGTGGCCGCGTAACTCCAACGACTTCCAATCTCGAGGTGAGCATCGCCATGTGATTATATTTGTTATAAAACATAAATGGTCTACGTGCATCCGACATTATGTACTCCATGTTGTGACCTTTGTTGTATAATACTGGCCTTTTAGGACTTCGTTAGCATTCTCTGAATATTCTTAACAGGTTGCCTGGTAGTGACCGCTGTTTAGTAATGAGGCCGCCTTTTGTAGGAAATATTGAATAATTACTTTGCATAACGTTTACTGTTTATTTTTGTACAATAGCATTTTTAAAAATCAAAATACAAATGAATATATATTATGCATGGATTTGCCTGGAATTTCTCAAGAAACCTATTTTAAGATGTATATCTTGATGACAACGAACTGCTACATAAGCGTAAGATAGCGTAGATTTGAAAATATTTCTACAATTGACTGAGAAATCGGTAAGCAACCATAAAAGCGTTCCATCAATCTATGTAGTAAATAGCTCTTTCTCTTAAAGAGAGTTCAATATTACGTATAATTTTAAATTTACGCACTTTATATAACTAAATAAATCCTACTAATATTATAAATGCGAAAGTTTTTAAGGATGGGTGTATGTTTATTGATCTTTCATGCAAAAAGTACTAAACCGATTGCAATGAAATTTGCTACGTAGACAGCTGGACAACTGGAGTAACATATAGGCAACTTTTTATGCCAATATTCCTACGGGATACGGACTTACGCGGGTGAAACCGCGGGACGCAGGTAGTGTTCAATACTTTGATCTCGATTATGCCTATCATTTGTCTTCACATTTTCCCCGATTAAATACTAGATGGCGGTATTTAAAAACGTCCAGGATTATACTTATTTACCAAGAAACAGTCACCGATTTCCACGTCATCAGTACCATAAATACCATTTAAACAACGGCCTGTACCATGAAAGCTTTCCCGTGTACCAAGCTCACAGCAATTGTGCAAATGCCTCTAACGTTTTTGCTGAATCGTTTCACTTTATTGGTCCCATAAAAATGCTTCGCTATTGCTAATGACGTTCGAGTGGTAGGACGTAATTTTCTGTTTACAATTAAGTTTATGGACGGTGATTGTATGGCTAATGGAATACTTATGGTAAACTAGGGTAAGACTGCGAGTTTTACCGCTTTTAATGAAGATTTTTTTGTGTGTGGCACAACTAGACAATTTGTTATTTTAATTAATAGCTTTTTGGGGACATCTAAACCATACTAAAATTAAAATGTGAAAGTGTATTTGTTTGTCATTTATTACTCTTGAATATGATATGACTTTTGTGTTTGTAGATAGTTCAGTTAGAGAATAATACTACTAGATATGCTACTTTTAACCGCATTGAAATTCCCAAGATAATTTGCTGTGATAATGCGGGAAACTAGTAACTAAAGAATTTTGAAGAAAAGATACACATAAAGCGGAGCATAGATAAAGCGACAAATGTTTTTTAGATTATAGATATTACGAATAGGCATATTTTCTGTATATATTTGAGTACGGTCTATAATAAATAAAGGGGGATACTATATAACTGACTAATTGACTTAGTCGGTTAGTAACAAATCACAGCCAGTCACAAGGACTATTATCAAAGTGATGGTAGTTGGTAGTTGGATCGAACATACATAAACAACATACGAACACCAAGGCACAATGCCTACGAATGCGTTCCGAAAACAAGGTAATTTTTATAGGATTCGACAGCGAAACATGTTTTGACAGGAAAAAGTGACAGCTATATGGCAATTTATCATCGAAAATAATATTAAATCAGAAGTTTCGTCTAACATTATTTTATCATTAACAAGATCCGAGTTTAAATCAAACGAACCTATTTTATTTGTAAAATCAGACATCAGGAATACCGGGCCACCACAGAAATTAACAATGTCCCCCGGAATTCGCTTTAAATTGGACGATTTAAACCCTACGAATTACTAGAATTTGTAAAATGTGGAATGTCTGTCCATTTAATTAGAGGTCTCTAATTTGCTTCGGTTAGAACGTTATATGTTAATTTTGGTATTTTATTAGTTCATTGTGTGTAGTGGTTAGGTTAGGTTAGGTTAGTATCTTATACTATTAGACTTGGCTGGCGCCGACTCCGAATATGTGGTATTGCTTATAGTAATTACATATATTAATTTACTAGCTGCGCCCCGCGGTTTCACCCGTGTAAGTCTGTATCCCGTACGAATATCGGGATAAGATGTTGCCTATAGGTTATTCCAGTTGTTCAGCTATCTACGTACCAAATTTAATTGCAATCATTTCAGCAGTTTTTGTTTGAAAGAGCAACAAACACACACACATCCTTACAAACTTTCGCATTTATAATATTAGTAGGAAGTAGGATTTTGCGCTTTCACTTTTGTTTATTAATGTTATTTGAGTAATATAAACGTTATTCCTTTTTTACACTTTTTTTAAAGTTCTCTCCTATGATACAATATATATAATATAAATTATTCTTAACTAAACTCCTCAGAAGCAGCTTGAATTAAAGTTATTGTGTTTGTAATATATTTTTGATATAGCCCTTGTAAATCTGAGAATGAAACGTAGATATGTACCCCTAAAATGGTGGCTGGGGCTCAACATTTGTTTTTCAAGTTAATCGTTTTTTTTCCGGATTTCTATACGTTTAACCTATATTGTAGTTAGTTGTAATATTATTTGCTTTGGCATAATAGTCCGCCCAAATAATCATAAACTTCTGTTTACCAGCAATATTATATATTCGCTAACGAAACTAATTTAGTCTATTTAGCCAATGATAAAAGATATGTGGCATTTCTTACAAAGGATTACTGCAGCCTTAAGTGCGAACGGAGCCTATTACTTAGAATTACGTGACGTCATCATCGGGATTAGGCTCCGTGCACACGCGCGACTAATCCCTCATCGGTCTTGATGCGAAAGAGCCTGAAAAATTACCTTGTGTGGATTATCTTTATTATCTCACAGTGCTTCCCCTCTCGAATAATGGCTGGTGATCGTGGAAAATATCATGATATTAAGTATGAAGAGATTATGTTTCATATTGTTTGTTTTACCGACGTGCCCAAACCGGAGGAGGTTCTCAATTCGATTGTATCTTTGTTGGTGTTTGATAGGATATTGGAGCCATGTAGCACCTTAACTTAGCATAGGATATCTATTCTAAAGAAGTCAGTGAAGTTTTTTGCAGAAAAGAATTATCATTGTTGAGTAGTAACGATTTATAGTAGATAAAGATGTTACTATAATAAAGAGAAAAATACTGTTTTGGATTGTAACACTGGGGTAGTGGCTCAGTGAAATGATTTCCATGCTATTAATTTCGCATTCATGCTATGGTACTCACAACTATAGGTTGTTTTGTTTATACATTTTAAAACAATCATTGAATATGCTTTATTTATTTTAAACAAATGGAATCAAATCTTAAACCTGCCCCTAAAACATTGAGAACCAAATCATTAACTCCTATACATTCATTAATTAAAGTTATGCTACAGAATTCTATGTAGATAGACCATTTCCGTTGTACTATTTTGTACTTATTGCTATTGAATCATACCTTCCAGTAGTCCGTATAGAAGCCAATCACTCACAGCACCATAAGGTCAATAACTACACCCGGGTTCGCTTCACAAACTGTTTATATTAAAACTCAAACACGACGCTTCATCCATGTCGAAACAAAAACGCTGAACTACATTTAACATTGAAATAATCCCGACAGTTCGCTCGCTCCAACAAACCGCCTGCAAAAAGTAACGTACAAACCGGTTTTTACTGGATTTAACCAGTAGATATGTAAATTGCACGAAAATATGCAGCTCGTATGTTGTTTAGGTATAATTTTCACATGTTTTATAGAGACAAAGCAAAGTTGGATCTAGATAAGGGATTCAAATGTAATGGCCTTGCATGGATTACGTTTATAAGCAGCTGCGACTGTTGATAGTATGTACCTTGTAGGCTGCTCGTTTGTATGTTTGAACGCGTTAATCTCGGCGTTTACTGGACCGAAAGTTTTCTCAGCGTTGATTATATAAGATGATGTGGAGTATAAATTGAGTGCGTGTGAGATTGAGATAGTGCTTTGGGTGTGTATGTGCGTATGCGTTTGTGTGTGGGGAGGGTATATCATAACGAATCATATTTTGCAAACAAAGCAAAAAGAGCACTCTTCCACTACTCAAATATTTATGAAAGCTTAATACAACAATACCACACTATGTCGAAGAATAAAAATATTCCCATTTTGTATGTAGGAAAGGTTCCCTAAAAATATTTAACTTTGCAACATATAGTACCATTCCCGCTGCCAACTGACCCTGAGTCAATAAGAGCTCACAACACTAAAATATAAGGGCATTACAACGTAGCATGAACAAGCTACTTTAGCTCAAAATCTATACAGAGACAATTAATCACAATATGTTCCTTCATCCACAACCGAAGCACGAACGAAAAAGTTTTAACTACATTTTAACAGTAAATTCATAATCCCCAACAAACGCAACAGGGACCGTTAACAAAAACTGCACAGAACCGGTTTTTACCGGATTTAGCGAGCGCGAAGCGGATATGTAAATAAGTGTATGAGAATGTAGGTTATTTATGAAAGTTTCAAGGGTTTAGTTTGTCTTCGTACCGAATAAACATTATGGTTGCATGGAGATTTAGCTGGAAAAAATGTTATTTTGTTCGCAATATACGTTGTCGAGATTTGTATGCAAATATTTTGGAATATTATTACGAGGTTTAATGCAGATATGGATATAACTAATTTATAGTTTGTTTTGTATCATTTCATATTGTTGATATAATCCTGTAAGAAAAAAGTCAATGTAAAAGAACAATGCATACATGTACTTCTATGAGAAGTCTGAATGTTTGAGTAGGCATCAATCTGAAACATAATCACTAGTTAGTTAAGTCATTACGTCAGATAAGAAATAACTGAATAATAGATAAAGGAAAGAAATGAATGGCGTAATTAATGATTGAAAAACCATTATTTTATACGAATCTAGCGGTCCGTCTCGGCTTCGATCGTGGTACATATATAGCCTAAAGCCTTCCTCTAACACTGAAAACTTTTTCAAAATGGACCAGTAGTTCCTAAGTTTAGTGCGTTCAAACAAACAAACTCTTCAGCTTTATAATATTAGTATAGATAAGAACAACTATCTGTTTTATCAATATACTTTAAAACATTAAATAATTTGCATATATTATAGAAATGCAAATATTTTATCTTTGTTTCAAATCATAAATAATAAATTCATCCTGTCAAAAGAGAGATTAATATCTAAGACCAGTTTACATCTCATAGCACCTCAAAAAGAAGTAAATTACATTATTGCCATATCAATAAATCGAAACTAAGCAACCATTTTGTGGGCTAGTAATCGAACATCAAACGTCTTATATAAAATCAACTCGTCTTTTATCTTTACTGTTTATATTTAATACGCAATTATCATGGCTATGCCATTCCACTTCGCTACTGAAAATTATTTAAAGTATTTAGTAAAACGCGATAAGATGCTGAGTTTTAATTTTGTCATTTTGACATAAGAGTTTAGACGAAAGATTTTTGTATGAATCTATACTGTTGTATAATGTTAATCGTAAACTCAATTTCTAATTTCTAAGTGTCGATTTGATCGCATCGAAAAACAATATTAATTTTTGACTTCTAATCCATTGATTAGTTAAACCAACATTACGGATTACGTAACATTTAATGTTTCATGAGCTTTCCAATTTATCTAATGAAACAGACATTCCACTTAATCTAAAACAAAACCCCTTTCAGAATTAAAACAACAATATTTCGGAATTATCCACCTCTAACATTTTAACTCGGGAAGTTATTTTGGCATTATAAATTTAATAAACTCCGACTCCAGGGAGTCTTTTGAATGTAAATTAGATTAGACGCTGACAGAGTACGCATATTGTTTGACAGTTTCGTAAAGGATTTGAAGTAGCGGACATTGGATGGGTATTTATGGGACACCACTGTTTGCTAATCATTATATCTTAATGACATAATTATATAGTTATATAGTTATATTTTAAACGGTGAAGGAAAACATCGTGAGGAAACCGGCATGTCCAAGAATCAAAAGTTCGACGACATGTGGTCGATCATGGCCTGTGTCCCAGCAGTAGGAACATATATGGGCTGATGATAATGATAATGACTTAATAAACACTTTCATACTATCAGTTTTAGTCATCAAGCAGAATATCATAGCAAATAGAATTGTGTTTAGCGTAATAATATGCTCGATGGTTGTGTCTCTGAACTTAGCAGAGCACTTAAGCATAGCATGAAATTTACTGATTTTGAAGGTACATTACAGTTATATGGTTTTATTTTTAAACAATGAGTTTTGCTAAGTTCAGCCTTCACTAAAGCGGCTCGGCGGAACACAGTGGGGTTTTGGTCGGTAGGACATGACCCACGAAGAAATATTTTCGACAACATACATATTATTGCTTTGAATGTACTTTATAGTGTGCAAGTGGCAATATGGAAAAACAAACAAAATAAAGAGTAAACCCGTGTGTGTGTGTGTGTGTGTGTGTGTGTGTGTGTGTGTGTGTGTGT
>NC_052116.1:8873726-8877231 GCF_012273895.1 Zerene cesonia | reverse complement strand
CCGTGTGTGTGTGTGTGTGTGTGTGTGTGTGTGTGTGTGTGTGTGTGTGCATGTAGATGAGTCTCCTCCCCTACTATATTTACCGTTTTATAGTTCCTAATAGTTTTTAGAAAGAGTCCCGACCAATTGATCCCTTAAAATCAACTTTCAAATATTGTAAGGTTACATTAATTGTTAATTGCTTAGAAAATAAAATTTGAAAGAACCTGAGTTCGATCAGCAAAAGATTTAATTAGATTTTTCGATAGTATTATTATATTATATGGTTTGTAACGTCAAGTTCAGTAATACTAGCCCTGTTTTATAATATGATGACTAATAAAATATATTAGCAATCACAGTGCGCTGTTTCAACGGTTTCGCAAACACTAGGAACGGATACTGTCAACAAGAGATCGGATCGAACTGTTTTATTGAAATTAATACTGCAAATAGCGAGAGAAGTCGAGTTCAAATAACTTTGAGCTAAATGTGGTATTGATTTAGGCACACTTTCATTTAAATAATGTTCATTTATTTCTTTATAGTATAGCATTATTATATTTAATGGGTACGATTTGAAAAAGGATCTACAGACTTGACGGTATATCTCTGCAGAATTCGTTGTTACTGTTTACGACTTAAAGTAGTACTAATTCCATCATGAGAAAGTAATGCCACTACACTACCTACATAGCTCTGATATTTTTCCATATAAGAATAACTCTGACATATATTTATAGTGAAACTTTTATTACATCGTCTCAAATTTTTTGGTCTGTGTATCGCATGTCGCGTGACGTTCGGCCGCGGAATAGGGATAAAGTGGAAGGTGCTCGTCAGTGCAGCGTCTATAGTCCCATCAGGTGACCATCAGTTAAATATGAAAAAAGTTTCACTTTTACCGTGGTTTCATATAACCACACAATCCTTTTCTGTAATAGTCTGAAAATCTTTTCACTATTATTAAATGATCACAAACAATCATTATCATTTTCATACAACCACAACACAACACACACGCGCTTACATACACAAACACACCCATTCACACATTCACAGACATACTCTATCGGCTTAAATTTAAATTTAAATTTAAACTTAAATTTAGATTTAAACTAAACCATATGCTTCATCGGTCTAAAATGTAAATGATTTTTTTTTATTTCTATTAATTATTATTATTATTTTATTTTACGTTACTTTTAATCATAAATTGTAAAATGAAATTACAAATATTATGTATTTGAAATTAAGGGAAGTCACTGTCTTCTGAGATACAGGTAATAACCTAGTTCAGAAGGCAGAGCGTCATTGTGAATGTAATATTTAATTTTTTTTTTTTATAAAAAAAAAACTTTTCTGTAATAGTGTTGGTACAATACAAAATATCCATTTCAGGTGGCAACACACTATTGTAATACGTTAGACTGTAACACCACGTTAATTTCGCTGGCACTTGCCCTTAATTTGTGTGTCTAATTAATTTTGCGTCACGGCTTCCACAATACGCGTGACAGTCGGGATCTGATGTCACGCGCGTGACGTAGTTATTTATCAACAGTTAACTCTCATAAATAAGTATTTTAGTGCCTCGAATTTCGCGTAAGAGCTGCTACTGTGAAATTTGGCTAAGCTAACCCAGATACCTTGAAAATTCTGTTTTAAAATTTGATGGCTTACTACTATATAGCGTATTCTATCTTCTATTTAAAGTCTTATTCGTATCAACCATTCTATAATTAATTTTGGTATAATAACACAAGAAGTAAAAAAAAACGTTATATCTTCAAATGACTTAGCATCATGCAAATAAATACAAACTTGAGAAAACACAGCTATTTTCTTATCGCAGACGTCTCGAATACATTTATGATTATATGATGTAGTTATAAGTGATTGAAGAATTATTAGAATAAGAAATTTAATTTCATGTCCTAATCCTATAAATTAAGTTATACGAAGATCGTTATTATTTCGTAAATGGAAAAAATATGTCATGTCACATAAAAATTTCAAAACAAATCAAATCGTCTCATGAGACGACAGTATAACAATAAATTAAACTGCCTAATAATCTTCTTTCCTAGTCTTTATACCAAAACAATTAATTATATCCAATAGCCATTTATTATTTTTTTCGCTTTTTTATACAAAACATCCTGTAGATAGTCGTAGGTATTTAACTCTTACTGAGTGTACAACACAGCTGCGGCGTTGCCACACTTCTCTCTCACAGGTTAGCGAATGAATTATTATAAATGGTGTTCTATTTTGTTTCCCTGTTACTAATTAATTTACATGAATTATTAATTTTGGTGATGCAATTCTTACAGTTTTCAAAACACTATTTTGAAGTTGGCGGTGATATTTATTGAAGTATTGCCATATTCAACTAGCAACTATAGAACTAAGAAGAATACGCTTCAATGTTTAATTCATCCAGGTGCTACAAAATACGATAAATGGGCCAGGCATCACGTGTCAAAGTGTTACAGACAAAGGCTGATGTATGACCGGCGATTGTCACTTTTAAATTACGCTTTTATTGAAGCGTCGCCCGTAGTTTTACTACAAATAGCGGATATTGTCAATTTTTTAGTTTATATGCGAGTGAAATACGGGTGGGTGGAAATTTAATGGTTCTATGATAAAAATTTGTATGGGATTCGAAAATGAGGTTGCCATAAATGTGAGGATGTAGGAAGAAAGCAAGTAATAAGCACAAGTATTTGTCCAATGTCGTTTCTGTAACTGACACAATTTTTTGTCAAAATTAGTTCAGCGGTTTTGGAGGGATAGCGAACCAAACATACAGAATTTCTTGCAGTGATAATATCAGTAGGGTATACATTTTTTAATCTTCTCGATTATCTAGATACATGTTAAATCCTTTGCCAAATATTAAGAGAGAGGTCTCATAAATAGAGCCTAGCTACTTCTCCCAGCAACTGCAAGTAATCCATATTAGTTACAGCAATTACGTGCATGCCAAACCCTCGTCAGAAAGTCATCAGGCGCCGTTTAACAGAATGTTGGGTTTTTCGCTTATAGATGTGAGTTTAATATTGTTTTCATTTGTTTTTTTAATGACCCACTCGGAGGAGGTTTTTTCGATTGTGTATGTACTAGCTAAGTCCCACTGTTTTACTCGCGTACGAAACAGGATTGGCAAAAAGGTGGTTAATATGTTTGACCATAGGCCTGCTGTGGGTTAATCGTAGAAACGTCAGACCGTCGGACTTTCGCATTTATAACATTTTTATGAATATATATGTTATATGTATATGAGACTTATGAGACTTACTTATATATATGCACTTGGCCAGCGTGGTGGATTATGGCCTGAACCCTCATAGGAGGCCTGTGTCCCAGCAGAGGGAACATATATAGCTTTATATTTATTTTTCTTTTTTAACAGGGATATATTAATAAAATCTTTTCAACACATTTTTATAATCCTAAACCTATATGTTATATGCCGGTATGTAAGCTTGGCAAGACAGTTTTTAAATGAAAATTATAA